>NC_089767.1:41897008-42092008 GCF_040412425.1 Macrobrachium rosenbergii | reverse complement strand
GGAAAGGTCAGTGTGACCACACATGACCAGTGCAGATGTTATTTTCCCCCTTTCCGAAGTGAGTTGACGCGTTCTAGTGGTTTTGCAAAGGTTGGTGGTTTTAAGCTGTAGTTCATCATTAGCCAAACTTTAAAGCCCCCTGGTGTTGTTTTTTTTTTATTTTTTTTTTTAGGGCCTGTGGCTGTTAAGTTTTAGGAAGGTCCGTCTTGAGTTTGTTTCTCTCAGGTTGATTGGCTATTGTAATCCGCTGAATTGTAAGATTAGACACTGTGTTTTCTCTTCTGAGTGGTGTGGTTTTTTTATCGTAGTTTATAAAAAATTATTCTGGAGTGTGACCTTTCTTTGATTTGTATTTTACTGTTATAAGATTTTTTTGTTGTGGTGTTTTCCCTCTATTTCAGGTCGAAAATGGCTTAGTGTGTTAAAGCCGAAACGTCCCAGTGGAATAAAAATGTTGACTGTAGCTGTTCGTATGAGAAAGATACAGTAAAAATCGCAGCTCCCTTAAAAATCTCACCAGGAACGATAAAGGTGATGGAATATTCTCATGGCCTCAGTGGCTTCAGGACAAACGAAACCTGTCTCGGAGGAAGTAGACACTTGATAAGAAAACAGCTTTTTTTTTTTTCCTAAGTGAACGCGGTTTGTCGTAACTTTTGTCAAAGTGATTTTTAAATTGTTTCAAGTTTTTTTTTAAAGTAAAGAGGGTCTGTCGTCACTATATAAGAACTGTACCTTAATTTTTTTTTAATTACTCGTAAAGGCGGCATGCCATCACTTTATTTTCTTTAAATAAAGACACTTTATTGTTTTATTTTTTTAGTAAAGGTTTGTTTTGTCTCTTTATAAAAAATGCTTCAATTTTATTTTTTTTTTTTTCAAATAAATGCGGAAAGTCGTCTGTTTATAAGAAAAATACTTATATTTTTTTTTTAAGTAAAGGCGGTATGTCATCACTTTATAAGAAAAGTACTTCAATTTTATTTTTTTTTAAGTAAAGGCGTTATGTCATCACTTTATAAGAAAAGTACTTCAATTTTTTTTAAGTAAAGGCGCTTTGTCGTCACTTTATAAGAAAAGTACTTATATATTTTTTTAAGTAAAGGCCCAATCACTTTACAAGAAAAGTACTTTTATTTTTTTTTTTAAGTGTTTTTTTATTTTTGTTAAGTGTTTTTTTTTTATCTTTGTTTTTATGTGAAGGTCGAATATTGTAATTGAGCAAAACGTACATATTGCTGTTACGTGTCTCACGGCGAAGGAATGCCGATGTTAGATAAAAGTTTTCAGATGTTACGGTACTTTCTCGAACGCTGATGTTGTTGGGATGATGTTGCAGATGTTAATCGACGTTTACGTCTTTTGATAATGAGTAAGTTTTTTATTTATTTATTTTATTTTTGTTTTAATTTTAGTGCTGTTTTGTTCTTTATGGTTTTATCACCGTATTGGTTTTGAGTATATGTTGAAATTTGTTGTTACAGAGAGAGAGAGAGAGAGAGAGAGAGAGAGAGAGAGAGAGAGAGAGAGAGAGAGATAGAGAATAGTGGATCTTGAAATTAACACGTTATTTACAACAAATCATATATAGCAGAGTAGACGAATTGAGAGAGAGAGAGAGAGAGAGAGAGAGAGAGAGAGAGAGAGAGAGAGAGAATAGTGGATCTTGAAATTAACACCTTATTTCCAACAAATCATGTATAGCAGAGCAGACGAATTGCGAGAGAGAGAGAGAGAGAGAGGATCTTGAAATTAACACCTTATTTCCAACAAATCATGTATAGCAGAGCAGACGAATTGCGAGAGAGAGAGAGAGAGAGAGAGAGAGAGAGAGAGAGAGAGAGAGAGAGAGAGAGAGAGAGAGAGAGAGATCATACATAACAGGACAGACCATTTCAGTTACAAAGATTTAGGGAAATGAAAGTAATGAGAATGAAATGATCGCATGTGATGTCTGTCTGTGGTCTAGCCGCCAATGCGGAATGCGCAAGACGCCATCGAGTTCACTTGACTCCTGATTTATCTGGAAAATTTAGATTAAACGGTGGCGCCGTGACGTCACAGGTGTGTGCGTGTGTGTGTGTGTCTGCGTGCTTGAGCCCTGCCTGAGGTAAACAGAAGGAGAAAGTGAAAGCATCGGTATATTTACTGATTTGAGTCAGGCCAGAATATAAAAGAGAGAAAATGGCGGAACGTATCTTTTGCTTAGGTTCGAAGGGAACGAGTAAAAAAATGCGTTGTCTGTACAGCGTATAATGCTGTAAGAGCCGCGGCTCATGAAACTTTCAGCCACGGCCCGGTTGGTGGACTTGGCCTATAGCGTTGCCAGACGCACAATCACGGCGAACTTTAACCTTAAATAAAGCAAAAACGACTGAGGCTAGAGGACTGTAATTTGGTATGTTTGATGATTGGAGGGTGTATGATCAACATATCAATTTGCAGCCATCTAGCCTCGGTAGTTTTTAAGATCTGAGGGCGGACAGAATAAAGTGCGGACAGAAAAAGTGCGAACGGACAGCCAGCTCAGTAGTTTTCTTTTACAGAAAACTAAAATCACGTTTTCTTTTGTCTGAGTTGGAGCAAAAGAGGATATGCATTTGAAACCAGGCCAGATACTGATATGCTCGTTTTAAGAACTTAAAAGAAAGTACTTGGCTGCAGACATTTTGACTGGGGGCTCGTTAAGATTATGATTGTCAAGGCAGGAAGTAGAAGATATCAATGAAATGCAGCTTTTATAATTGACAAGGCGTAAAGATAGTGATACAAAATACAAAAGTGATAAAAGATATCGTAAATATATTCTTGCGGGAGTGACAGGAATAATAATAATAATAATAATAATAATTTATTATTATTATTATTATTATTATTATTATTATTATTATTATTATTATTATTATTATTTGATAGAACAAACTGGATAGCGGTTCTGAGTCAGACAGAATTATACAGGAGAGGTAACCGTAGAGAATTTTGTTCAGTGTGGGTGGAATAAAAAAAAAAAAAATGGAAGGCGTTTGTGGGGCGGGGCGGGGGCGGTTGGTTGTTATGAGTAGTCCTAAAGATAACAGGCTGGAATGCGAAGAGGAGGTTGAGGCGTCGGCCCACGTACCTTTAGCCCGACCGGACTGCAAAGGGGGTGAGTGTTTCTGCCATAGAGAGTAATGAAAAGATCCCTTGAATACAGATGATGGGAGTTTCTTGACCTCTGGGGATTAGAATTGCGAAAGTCGAAAGCAATGAACTCTCTGCAATTTGCGTTGAATGATTAAAAAGCTGGCATAAAAGGGAATGGATTTAATTTTGTAAATGAGATTTATTTAGAGTTAGTATTTTCCCTAATGGAATCGTGATTGCATTCTGAATTGTGATTTGCGTTGAATGATTCAAGCTGGAATAAAAGTCAGTGGATCTTATTTTGCAAATAAGACGAGATTTAGGACTTGGGGTTTGATAATGTTTTTGCCCGTTATGGAACCGTGATTGCATTACGAATTATAGAATGGTAAAGATATGTTTATCCTAGAGTTGATTTTAGTTTCGTTTACGGCTCATATGCGTATATATCTTGAATATTATTGTAACAGTTCGCTTGAAATCCACACGGTTTTTTTTTTTTTCAGATATTTCTAGACCTCGTGAAGGCATTTATATTTGCTCGTCATTCAAGTTTTTACTCTGTAAAATTCCTAGTAACAAGAAAAGTAGTTTTAGCTGAGAAGTTACGAATGTGACATTTTCTCTAATTGGTTCTTCTGGTGTATTTTAACGTTTCCGGAAGTAATTGATCACTTGAAGAATCGCAGATATAATTGTAAAAAGGACGAAGTCGTTGAACACAACAGGGCTTATTCGAAATGATTTATAGATAGAAAAGTTATTTTTGAAACTGAAACAAATAACGATAAGCATTTGAACTTCTTTGTTTAAGTATGATGCAGAGAACTAATATAAGAAAGGCAGTCGGTCGTGAAGTATGATTAAAACTGTGGCCAACGTGGTGTCTTGAAAATTGTTCTGTTGTGAATCTTTGTCATATGAAAGTGAAACGCACCCTTATACCACCTACATTGTGTGATGGCGACAGACATAACATCTTGGGGAAAATTATTGTTTAATTATACCACAGAGAGAGAGAGAGAGAGAGAGAGAGAGAGAGAGAGAAATAATATTTTGGGTTCACAGGCAGACGTTAAACAAATGTTGGGTTGTAATTTTAGTGGGTTGCGTTCATTCAAGAAAAATACTCATTAGGTACAAAAACAATACGGAAATATTCGCTATGTGTCGGCTCATTATCCGGAAAGTAAGCGCTGCTCTCTCTCTCTCTCTCTCTCTCTCTCTCTCTCCAGGGACGAATGGGCTGTATGCCTCTCTTGACCCAACCAATTAACTACTACGTAGTTGTTAGTCGACTGTTGTGAGTCACAGGTAGGGTGGTTAAAGAAAAAATGGAGCCGGAAAAACGTTAGACGTGAGTGGTCATTGCTCCATAAAAATGAGTCCCATAAAGACGGGGGGAGGACCCTCTGAGGGGTAATCCTCATCCCACGGGGGTGAAACCATTCGTAAAATATTAATAAGACAGTATTACTTGTGAAACCATTCGTAAAATATTAATAAGACTGTATTACTTGTGAAACCATTCGTAAGATATTAATAAGACTGTATTACTTGTGAAACCATTCGTAAAATATTAATAAGACTGTATTACTTGTGAAACCATTCGTAAAATATTAATAAGACTGTATTACTTGTGAAAACATTCGTAAAATATTAATAAGACTGTATTACTTGTGAAAACATTCGTAAAATATTAATAAGACTGTATTACTTGTGAAACCATTCGTAAAATATTAATAAGACTGTATTACTTGTGAAACCATTCGTAAAATATTAATAAGACTGTATTACTTGTGCATTTTAATGGCGTCGTAGACCAATGCTGGCTGCAGTTCGTTTAGGATACTGCTTTCGATATCGTTCTCTTTTCGTACTTTTATGTTTTATTCCCTTCTGTGTTCATTGTTGAGTCTTTAGAACGTATTGAATAAATTGATTTATGTATTCCGCCCTGGTCTCATTTCTAAAATTTACTAGTAAGATTCGTCGGTAATTCTATCAGTGGTTCGTATTTCAATTTAAAAAAAAAAAAAGTCAATGGAAGGCCGCATATTACATTAGAATAGAATACAACTTCTCCAAAGCATGTCGTTACATTTAGGATATATTATGGAGAAAGAAGGATTTATATTACAATCTGAGATCATTCTTATTATCTTTGATAATTCATATGCATTTAGATGTATAGCGTTATTGTAGATAAAATAAGAGATCTGTCACGTTTTTCCTATTTTATTCACCGTTTTCTTTTAATTCATCCTCATCCCTATTATTACTCTCGACCGTTTTCTTTTACCAGAAAAAAAAATCACGACGATTGAGGAATGACTATATTTAGATGTGTAACGCTTCCCTCTTCCAGATTTTCTTATTTTATTCGCCGTTTTCTTTTAATTCATCCCTATAAATACTTTCGACCGTTTTCTTTTACCAAAAAAAAAAAAAATCACGACGATTGAGGAACGGCAATGTTTATAGATGTGTACGCTTCCCTTTTCCTATTTTTTTTTTTTTATTCTTTTATATATGAGAGGTGTGGTTTCTGCACGTTCGGCTAGCTTAGGGCTGAGAGAGAGAGAGATACCGCTAGAATGCCCAGCCTCTAGGCAACCAACCTAACAGTCCTTTTACACCAACCGAAAGGTCGTCAACCCAGCAACCCAGAAACTGGTTTTTCGAACCACTGCGTTTTGCCTCGTGGTACTACCTTATTACTCTGGGAAAAATGATTATTTTCTGTTAATATTTCTGTTGAGTTTTGTCATTAAAAGCCTTCGATATTGCTTGTTCAGTGTGTGCCTTTGAACTGAAGGGTTTTAGAGTCTCTCTCTCTCTCTTTCTCTCTCTCTCTGATGTAAGCGCTGTCTGACCCGCTGACCAGGTTTCTGCAATATTTTGAGAAGCCAATTTACGGCATTAAGTTTCTCGTGTTTATCCACATCAGAATTACATTTCCGTGAACAAGTAGTTTTTGATCGTACTTCCGTGGTAGTTTGTTCAGTGTTATATTACTCTGGTTGTTTTTTGTTATTTAATTTATGGGAAAGGGATCGTTAATTTTGCACTTTGATGCATCTTAAGAAGTTCGTGATTGAAACAGCGAAGCACAGAATATAAAAAGGTGTCATAAAGGCGTATCTCACTGTCATAAATATATGAAAAGCGTTGTTTGGTAATTACTGAGTTTTGTTCCGAATGGTTTTCATACTAGAACTGTGCTCTTTGTTATTCTGATGTTCATATACAGTATAATAACACACCACAATTTAAACGCATGTCTCTCTCTCTCTCTCTCTCTCTCCTTCCGATACTAATCCCGGACTCGCAAGTAATTTCCGCTTAATTTTTACTCAGAATCATTATCTTTGATGACATTTGGCGTTGCTTCAAAAACTTACTGAAAAAAAGAAAATAAAAGTGCAGATTAACTGGTTATCTTGACCCAGAGTCTTATCTGCCTCTTAAGCACAGTGAAATTTAAACACATTAGATTTTGCGCGGAAAGCAATAAATATTCAACATACTGTGCAAAGTGGTGCTCATGTGGAAGATGTAACAAGTCGTTTGGTTAACTTGAATGCTCACTCATGGCAAGAACATAATTCTTTTCACCCACACTGTTATTTAAGCCAGGACTGGAAGAACTCTGAAGTAAATAAAAATTCGTTATATATAACCGTTATTTGACAGAGAAATATTCCACGCGTTGCAGAGCATCTGTGAGAAAAGTTAAGTACGCCTTAGTTTTACCAGACCACTGAGCTGATTAACAGCTCTCCTAGGGCTGGCGAGCTTTTGTGAGGTCTTGAATCTTGCTTATAAGCGAAGTTTTTGTTATTTAACGTAATATCATTTAGGCAGCTTTTTGAAAGAGTTTTTATCAGTTTTTTTCTGTCAACAGAAATATAGGCTAACGTAAATTTTACTTTAGCTCCATAACCTTTTTCGTATATAGATATCAGCCCAGACTTACAGTAAAGCAAACGCTAACTTAATGCGGATCCTAATCTCTATGGCGTCTCTTGTTATAACAGTGAAAGTATATTGAGGTACACGAAAAGCTATATTTATCCTTGGTTAGATCTCGGTCGCTCTGAGTTATAGCGTAACACCGTTTTTTGTTTCAAAGGCGTTTGAAGTTATATCATTTTCTTTCGTTACCGAAAACGCCAGGTAGTAGTAATGGTCAGCTATGTCTTCCAGCCTTGGAGTACAATATATAACCTAACCACAGATGGTTACGGTTTCACACCGAGTCGATTCACAGACATCGTCAATTGATCTGTAGTTAACTGTGTGTAGCACTGACAGTGGCCATTGGTCTAGATTGATATTGGCGGTTATTCAGAACTCTGCGCGACAGGACAGATGACGACTGCGTTCCATCATTCACCTTGTGTTTTCATCACTTTTTTTTCAAAAAACGAACGTTATTAACGTCAGAAACTGTTTAATATTTATAATAGTATTTCACAGAACCAGAAACATGAAAAAACCCGTATGAATTCGACACGCGCTTGTCCGTTCGTTCTAGGAAAGGAAGTTGTACACACAAACACTCACCATACCTCCGGAGCTTTCTCGTCGAAAGAAACCACAGGTCACATTCGTACCTCTCACATCGGCTGCCGGCAGTCGACTGGCGATGTGAGGAGAATCGAGAAATAATGTAGACGTTCCTCTCTCTGTTGTGGCACTCATTTTTTAGCCATGAAATTCGAGGTGGACTGCTCAGAATGCTGAGTGTTCACCCTGCTCCGTCAAGGGGTTACTAACCATATCCTGTGATCGTAATGAAATGGTGTATTTTTATGACATTAGTAGGTATCTCGTAATGAAATAACGTTTTTGTTAATGAAAACTTTTAATATTTGCGTGAGAATCAATCACGAAGAGAGTTCATACACTGGGATCGTAATGAAATGGTGTATTTTTATGACATTAGCAGACATCTCGTAATAAAATAACGTTGTTGTTAATGAAAACTTTTAGTATTTGCGTGAGAACCAATCACAAAGAGAGTTCATACACTGGGATTGTAATGAAATGGTGTATTTTTATGAGATTAGTAGGTACCTCGCAATAGAATAACGTTGTTTTTATTGAAAACATTCAAGATTTGCGTGAGACGCAATCACGAAGAGAGTTCATACACGGTGATCGTAATGAAATGGTGTATTTTTATGACATTAGCAGACATCTCGTAATAGAATAACCTTGTATTATTGAAAACTTTCAAGATTTGCGTGAGGAGCAATCACGAAAAGAGTTCATACACTCATACGGGAACCAAGCCCTGATAAAAGCAGGATATTCTCTATTAATCCTGGATAAAAGAGGAGGGATAAGCCTCGGGTCAGTGACCCCACCTCGAAAAAAGCGTTCTCTCGTGAATCTTAAACCAGACAATGGACAGACCGTGTTTACGACCCGGCGAATCGGTGGCCTTGGTATTAGGTATAGCAGTTCCACTGGAAGAATCCATTGAGATTAGATACTTGCGGGTTTTTGTAGCCTATGCATTGTAGGGAATGCAAGGGCAACGATGTAGGAATTAGGACGTTATAGCTTAGATGTAGGAACATCAGAAAACTAGGAAGTCAGGACAAGTATGTAAATGAAGGCATATATAATCGCGCTCTAGGTGTTGGCTCATCTTTCAAATGAATGGACATACAAAGCACAGAATCCTTGCTGGTACTGGATATGGAACACAGTAGCAGACGCTCCAACGGAAGACTGTGAAAAAGAAATTCAAGACGCTGTTAACTAAAGGGGAAGAACGGAGTTTAACCAGCACACTGGAATTGTCATTAGCATTCAGTCCTGGTATTTATGAGATTTACAGACGAGCAGGTCATGAAATTAGATGGTGTGGAACTCTGTGATGAACGTAGGTGACCTTACATACAGAAGGACTCGTCTTGGAAGAACCAAGCCTTGCACAACAGTTCTTGAGATGCTGTAGTAAGAAGTGGTCTTCCCAGACTTTGACATTGGAGAGTGAAAGAATAAAATCAAGAGTATTCGTTCTCAATACTTTCAAGAACTGAAGGAAATTAGTGATTCAAGTGCTGATTTAGTGGATAAACCAGTATTGAATCATTTTGTTTTGAACAAGGTGATGGGCTCAGTAAAGGACTCTCTCTCTCTCTCTCTCTCTCTCTCTCTCTCTCTCTCTCTCTCTCTCTCTCTCTCTCTCTCTCTCTCTCTCTCTCTCTCTCTCTCTCTCTCTGAATTTATATTGATCTTCCCTTTTGTAAAGTGTCTGCATCATTTTTTTTTTTTCTCTACAAACTTTCTTCCTCATTCCCGTCTTCATTTCTCTGCCATTTTAGACCTGTACTGAATTCGTACTTTGAAAAGGCTGCATATTAATCTTGAGATACAACGAACACTAGTTTGTATGCTGTATATCCCATTGTACGTCTTGTGCACTGGACACACTTTCTCGCATGACGCGCTATGTTTGCGATTATGTAACGAGAAGGCGTTGGTTGAACCACATTGCTTAAACAAGTTTTTTAGGCAAGAATTCGTTTTGTCAAACCGCGCCCAGGACCCACGAAGTCGTAGGTGAGTCTTGCCCTCATTTAAATTACCTGCCATATACAAAAAGGGTCGTAATTTTACACGTCGCGTCGTAGTAGTCTAGTTACCAATCATTCCCTCAACTTGAAGTCAAACTAAACCAAGTTCATTTTCAAGCTACGCCGATGAACAGACTGCCTCTCTTTTTTTTCCCCCTTTGTGTGTGCACAAAAACTAATCAGAGGTGCCCCTTACGTAAGCGACCGTCATGGGTACACGGCCGGGCACTTTTCTGCCCTAGATGATGTTCCAGAATTGATCGTAACTGATGGCGTGTGATAATACTTTTAAATATTTATTTTAAAAATCATTAATATTGTACGTTTTATCATTTATGAAAGTCATGAATGATTCAAATATAAAAATCATCAATAATTTGCATTTTATCATTTATAAAAGTCATTAATGATTTAAATATTTACAAAAATCATTAATAATTTACGTTTTGTCATTTATAAAAGTCATTAATGATTTAAATATTTATAAAAATCATTAGTAATTTACGCTTTATCATTTATAAAAGTCATTAATGATTTACACTTAGAACACAAAAAAAGCAGGTACTATTAGTTTATCACTAAGGTAATATTTCAGGATGTGCAAAAAAAAAAGTAAATTTCGATGCTGATAGGTAAAATATTACAGAGGAAGTGAGGGGATTAATAATTAGAATTAACATATAGATTTGATATCACAGCTAGAAGGAATTAATGTAGAGCAAACCAGTCAAGCTTCCTCCCAGGAAAAGGAAATGATCCTTTGGGTTACCGTTAGAGAGAGACGACGACGTGAATAAGATTATCCAGTTCATGTAAGAATAACGTAGCTCCCGAAGGTTAATTCTGGAAAGCGGTTAGCAATAGGAAACAGTTTTAAGAAGAAAAGAATATTAAATAGAAATTAGACGGGTAAAATGTATGCAAGGATTCAGAAGAGTTAGATTGACAGAGCCAGGAGTTGGAACAAAATAGATGTGGGAAGAAGCTGTCAGAATGCAAGAAGAATTTATGAGAATTTGTATGTCAACAAATGTTGATATACCTTGTTAAATATAGAAGGATAAAGCTTCAAAACCAGCCGGCATTTTTTGATCCTGGGTAGTATATGAGGTGGCCGGTAATAGTGTCACAGGATAAAAGTCACAATTTTGAATAGGAAAAAGTCACAATTTTGTCTAGGAAAAAAAAACAATTTTGACTAGTCACAATTTTGACTAGGAGAAAAAGTCACAATTTTGACTAGGAGAAAAAGTCACAATTTTGACTAGGAAATAAGTCACAATTTTGACTAGGAAAAAAGGTCATAATTTTGACTAGGAAAAAAGTCACAATTTTGACTAGGAAAAGAGTCACAATTTTGACCAGGAAAAAAGTCACAATTTGGCTAGGAAAAAAGGTCACAATTTTGACCAGGAAAAAAGTCACAATTTGGCTAGGAAAAAAGGTTACAATTTTGACTAGGAAAAAAGTCACAATTTTGACTAGGAAAAAAGTCACAATTTTGACTAGGAAAAAAGTCACAATTTTGACTAGGAAAAAGGTCACAATTTTGACTAGGAAAAAAGTCACAGGAATAAGTCACATTAATTTATGGTGGCTGGTAATAAAGTCACAGGGAGTCATTATCATATTTACAGTCTTTTGTTTATGTTAATATGGAATTCCCCAACGGACTTGTACTAAACACGTCGCAAAGGTGGATACATACCGGGTTAAAAAAAAAAATCCCAGCAGGTTTGCATGAAACATTCCGCAAAGGTGGACACATACCGGGTTAAAACCCTTGGGGTCACTATCTAGGAAAGATTGTGACTTTTTTACCTGGATTCGTATACGAAGCTCAGGTTTATTATTATGCTCTTTACTTAACATTAAATCTAATGATTTGTTTTCATCATTTTGGACGTACACTTTAAATGAAGTTAAAGTACACATAGACTTAAAGATATTATATACAGTACAGAAGTGAAATTATTGCATACCCTTGATTGTGGTACAATGTGAAAAAGCTTATACGTTCTCAGATTAAAAACTCTTAAGGAAATTTCGTGACACATTTGACATTATTATTATTATATTATTATTATTATTATTATTATTATTATTATTATTATTATTATTATTATTATTATTATTTTCAGATCTAAGGCATTTCATGGGAGGGCAAATCTGGTTAGAATTTTTATCACGATCTTTAATCTCATGATAATCTGAATCATGTTTTATTTATTTATATTTTTCATTTATTTATTTATTATTTTTTTTTTTTGTATTTCCGACTTACGCTCTAAAACTTTTATGAACATACAGGCACACATAAACAATAATAAAAGAAAAAAAGAGAAAAGGAGTAGACATGAATGCATAATTACCAAATAGATCCGCAAATATGTCTTTTATACGAAATTAAGGTGGATATATGTTGTGAATAACAAATAGCGGTAAGTAAAATTAAATTGTGACAAATAATTCTTTAGAGAAATTAAATGAGGAAAGGATTGTGTCGGAACGTACCTTGAAGCAAGGAAACTTGAACCCTGATCTGTGAAAGGCCAAGATTGAGGTTATGACACAGCCCCTGGGTCAGTAGCCTCTGTTGTGCATTATCTCTCTCTCTCTCTCTCTCTCTCTCTCTCTCTCTCTCTCTCTCTCTCTCTCTCTCTCTCTCTCTCTCTCTCTCTCCAAATGACTTTCCTTTTAGAAAGCTATGGTTATTTCCAGAAATATTTTTTTTTTTTACTTCTCTTCACATTAACTTGCTTTAAAATCTTGGTTCATTTTATTCTGATAATTCTGTGTCACTTGTCTTCTGTGAGTAAATTTAAAGTATCTGTTTCAGCATTTCAGTGACCATGTGATGATGTCCATAGATGATTTTTCCATGATGCAATAGTGACAACCTTTTGGGGAATGATGTGGAACATGATTGTAGGGGATTTTCATTTGACAAAGAGGCTGTATTAGCAAGTAAGGCTTAAAGCTACAGTGTAATTTTATTAACCACAGGATCTTGAGAAAGGAGACACTACAGGCATGTTTTGATTCTAGTTCTGATATACCATATTTGGTCACATAGGAATATGAAAGCATTTCAGGAAAAATTGTCTTGATGTCTGCCTTAGAGACAAGCTTGAAGTTAGCATCGGTATAGGTAGGATTTTTGGTAAGAGAGAAATACCTTTGGTGGGTATAAAACCCCTTTAAGCATCTGTTTTTGTAATGAGAAGGTATGCTTCTTTAATAGAATGATTGGAATCAGTCAGCTGGCTGAAGTGTCCGCCCTCACTTCGGCAGAAGCTGTATTAAGTTTGGTGGACACTTTGCAGTCTTGCATGCTAGGGACTGAGGGCATTGTATAATTTGTTTTATTCTATATAATTCTGTTTTAAAAAAGAGGAAGTGCTGTTACACTTTGCCAATAAAAATTAAGTAGGAGAGTAGATAGAATACCAAGCTAAATGGCTGTTAGAAAATATTTAAAAGTAATAGTGGTGCATATATGTGTTGTGTTAAAAGACTGGTTAGTCAACTGGGTAACGGTAAAGAAGCAAAATATATCCAAGAATTTCCATAGATATCTGATTGTAATACTCCTGTGGGCAGCTGATGCTGTTCACTGTCTAGAGTTCAATTTATAATTTTTGTACAAGTATGGTTTAATCCCTTATAGATATGTAATTGGAGCATTGTGCTGTTTGATAAGCATCATAAGATAATTAACTTTCCCAAGGAAATATATGGTGTGGTTCTCCTTGATAAGCAACATATAATAATTAACTTTCCCAAGGAAATATATGGTGTGGTTCTCCAACTCCTATTTCATTAACTTAGATATTAATGATATGAGTTTTACTAAAGAAAATTTCCCTAATACGGTTTCCTCTATGTACCCATTCATTGTTTAAGCAGTTGGTTTATTTATATTCATACAGGAATAGCCAGGAATTTTAATTGTCTTTATTTTGTTTGTGAATATATTCTAAATAAAAATAGCATTGTAGTATTTTATTGTGCTTTCTATTTTTGCAAGTACAAAAGTGAAAGTGACATGGAGCATTGTATTTCTTTCAGGAGAAAATCCAGAAGCATCAGAAAGGACAAGATGTGATAGAACCAATAACAGAGGGGCAGCTTCCAGACTCCATGATATACTTGAAGGAAAAGGGTAGCGTTTATCGACTACAGTATTAGAATTGGTAAGCCTATCCCTACAAGTTTGATATGTTTTGGTGATGACGTTTTGACACGAGGTATCCAGCCTACTCAAGGGAAACTTTCTACCTAAATATGTCTTTGGAAATAAATCTCATCTCACTTCTACTACTGACATAAAACTTCATTCTAGTCATCGACTAAGCTACTAAGGAATACAGTAATTCAATACTCTGGGATACTTAGTTGTTCCGACAGAAATACGAACCTACGCTTTCATAGATGGAGTACTCTTAGCACAGAATGGGATGTGGCTGTTTCCAGACTTAATAAAAAACAAATCCCTGACAGGTAGGCCTATGATTCACCTGTGATCTTGGCGGAAAATTACAATTACTGTTGTTTTTATTTTGTTCATAGAGTGATATTATTGACATAATATTTAGGTTTTTATTATTCATAGATATTTCGTGTGTTCATTTCTATTCATAACTTTTCTTTAAGTAAAGAAATTTCAAAATTTGTGCCATGGTACACTTACCTACCCCCAAGAGCTCAACAAAACTGGAATTTTTGTGGTAGGAGCTTGCTTAGAGGTCTCTTCATCTCATAAGGAACTACAAGAGACGTACTCTGCCTACAGAGATGTCTAAAGAAATTTTGGCATATAACACTTCAAATTCTCCCAAATCTCTGCAAGTGAATATAATAAACATTCACATTTAAGTTTGACAACCACTTCCCAGGACAGTGAAATTGTCTCCAGAGGATTCTTTCAGAAATCAGTGGTATCATGTTCCTCTTCCACAAAATATTGTTCACTGGTAAATGGTTTCCCTGCCGAATTTACCTCTGTTGGTCTTACACTTCTGTCTCAAAAATATCATCTTGAAGTGATCAAGAGAGAAGCAAAGTATGGAATACGAAAATGTGAAATATAACTCACTTGATTCTTGGGTGTAGGCTAGTCATTATCACCCATGGCTTTAGATAACTACTTTTTGTCAAGAGAGCCATGTGGACAGATCAAAGCCCCGGCTGGATTTACTTCATACAATTGTTTTCTGTGTAACTTCGTTTTATTTTTACATTTTTATCCCCCTCTTACCTTGTAAGTCATACCCTGGTCATTGCAACCGTAGGTATATTTAGTTCAGAATAGTTTATTCACTTGCTTGTGACGGTACCATCAATATCACTCTTTTGTAGTATCTTTTTCTTCTTTAAAATACAGGTGTTGAAATACTTCCACATGTCCACTAATAATAGTGTTGTTACATCATTATATGTTTTAAGCAGGATGTAAGACGTTATACTACCTGGTAACATTAACAGGAAAATAAGAACAATTTTATTCATTCATTTTATTCATACACACATTCAAGTAACAATAAGTTGTTGGCCTGGCATTGAAACAATTTTTCTTTCAAAACAGTTGCTAGTAATTAATAATGTTTTACAGTATATAAAATAGACCCTTGATTAATATAAAAAACAGTTCCATTAATTGTCAAATTTTTATTTATAAAACATATATAGGTATATACAGATGCATACAAAAATTTTTCAAAACATATTTTTTAATAGGTGAATCTTTGCTCTATAATCAGTTTATTAAAATATGACCTTTGTAACTCCAACCAAACTTTTTTTTTTTTGGCTAAATACTTAACAGTTAGTAAATGTAATACATGGACAAGTTTTTTTCTAGGTGAATTCACAGTTCACAACAATTACAGGTGCATAGGAGTAAAAGGCAGTGCAGACATCACATATTACAGATATTCAGTTTTAATTGCTTGTCACTTGTGTAACATAATGCCAGATAAATCACTGTAGCCTGATATGTTAAGGCTGCGTCCACACGATCGAACTTTGTTCGATGTGACGTCAGAAGCGGAGAAACGGCGGGCAAGTTCTGACTTTGCCTGCAGTTTCTTCACTTCTGACATCACATCGAACAAAGTTCGATCTTGTGGACGCAGCCTAAGGTGTGTTGGATGCTTGTTTTTTTTTGTAAAATCATGTACTGTAAACACTTATAGGGGAGTGATTATATTGATATATGGTGCCTTAACAGATGATATCTGTAGAGCTCTGACTAGGAACATATTTAAAATAATTGATTAATTACTGTAGTTGTAAATCCCTTGTATGAAGTGTTTATTCAACATTTTTAGGTGTTAATTTGTTTCTGTTGGACATCTTAAGGTAGAATGAGAAAAAATTTAATATGAAATTATTATTGTAAAATGTACTTTATTGCTTTTGGTATGCCTACAGACAGTAACAGGCATTCAATTTGTACCATGAAGTTCATATAGAGCACACCTTTTAACCAGACAACTAATAGTAATCTTACATTTTAATGGCTTGCTTAAAGAGATAGCAGTTTGACTAGATATCACATTAGTTGAAATGGTTTTCTTTGGTAGATATCACATACAGTTGCTATATGTTAGTTTAGTTGGCTCTCAAATAGCCAATTTTTAGGGAGGGAGAAAGTAAGATGCAAATTAGTATAAACTGTATACATCTAGAGACAAGTAATCTTAATGGTATTACCGATGTAAAGTTTTGAATACGCCTGCCATTCCTTCACTCCTAATTGGAGCATCTTGGATATTGTAGATTAATCATGTTCAACTAGCATGGAGCTTCAGTCCAAGTTAACACAACTTGACATTTTTTTCTGTTGCCCAAAGTAGCTGCATCTCCAGTATCTTGTGTCTATTTTCTTTTCCCACCATGAGTACAGTATACATGTGTCGACAATTCTGGGGGCCTTTAATTGGTTTGTGTGTTTCTTTCCCACACTAAAATTCCTTCCAAGTGCTTTAGTGCCTGCTTAAGTTACACCTGAAGGTCATATGATAGACCAGTCTATGATACATAATTCTGTCAGTTGGCTGGTTCATAATTTCTGCCTTGGTCTGGTCATGCTCCCTACAAGTGCGCTTGTTTTCAAAGAATTGTTGCAGTCCTTCACATTTTATGTAATTCATTCACAGGTTTTAAGTATGTAACGAGTTCTCTACACAGTCTCTATGTCTTTATGGTCGGAGCCTTTTAACGGGAGAGTTGAGGCACTCTACCCATGCAAGAGGGAAGAATGAAACTGTGTAGGCTTTAAAAATAATTTCCTTCTGATACCAAGACTGACTGGTATGACTGGTTAGTCCTTAGGCTCTTTGGCTGAAAATTCCAGGCCTTGCCCACTCAACATCAAAATGGAATAGAAAGGTTTGAGGCTTTGCCCACTCTACGTAAGACCAAAATAGCAAAGGTTGATGAGAGTTGTAGCTAACAAAGCCACTGTAGCTGACTATCAGTGCCTTCCTTATCCTTATTCTTCCTCAAGTACTGAATCCCTGATATAAAAGATCATTCTTACTGCCATAGTTGATTGCACATTCTTGTGTTAAGTCTAGTTTTGATTGAATGTCATTGGGTTTGTTATTGTATAATTTTCTAGCTTGTTTGCTGGAGGAACCTCAAAATGGCTGAGTAAACTATATTTGGGGCTCCCAGAGGGACTAAACCCACTCTGAAAGCATTCTCCCATGTATTCAACATGTTGGAAGGCCAAGTCAGAATGGTGTTTCATGGTCATTCTCCGAACATTATGAATCGTGATATGTTTAGTAAATAACCGTGCTCAGGGAAATCTTCAAATTGCGTAGATATGTTCATGGTGCTGGATAACGAATCCTACTCAATGGCATTACCCTTCCCTTCATAAAGAGATCAACTTAATTTCACAAAACGTCCATTCATATGGCAATTTCACTATTAATTTTACAGTCATTATACAGTACTACTGTATTTCCATTATCAATATTGGGAACTTCTCCAGCATATTTTCTTTAACACCAGCTGAGCAAAAAGATGAGGTAGTATAGAAATGCTACTTATTTTGACTATGAACACTCGGCAAATCTAATATCACAAGGCAAAAATTCACTACTAAAGTGTACAGAAAATTTATCACTGGAGGCAACTGTGGGATGGGCCTCTTACAACTGACAGACGTGAAAGCCCTAACTGCAAAAAAATCTTTATAAAGATTGACAAATAAAGTTTAAATTTATAAAAAACTAGTTACATATTTTTCTGAAAGGCAAATTAGATAACTTTGTTTTCCATGCTAAAATGAACAATTTTTTGTTCAGTTGATTATTATGTATGGTATTTTGTAAGAAAAATCAGGATAGTTAGAAATATTCTGGCATATGTTAAACATGAGTAAACATGTATAACTACATGTACTGTATTAATACTGTTCCTTTAAAAATTGTTACACAGATATGCAACAAGCAGTCAACAACGTTGCTGCGACACAAAACATGTAATGTAAATGCTGTTTATATATCATTACTATATTCATCTCGGTACAAGAACTTACGTTCACTAACGGTTTGCAGTGTTTGTATAAACAAATATTTGAACAACAATAATGAAAAGGAAGTATTTTAACTGCAGTAACATTGATTATAAGTTACAAAACCTTCAGGACATGTATATTATTAAAATCTCTGGACTTTGAATTATGCTCGGTTTCTGTTTGACTGTTTCAGTGATTCCTAAGAATTGGAAAGTTCAGACTGTTTCAGTAAATACATTTATAATGATTCACATAAAAGAGGTCTACCAATGTCTAATAAAGAAGAGTAAAGTTTTATATACTCTTCCGTACCTGTGTACCTTTGCTGTTAACCATAAGAGTATTGAATTCTGTAAACAAAACTTGTAATTAATACCTTCACTTAAATATTATATGAAACAGATTTTGGAGATGCAATAAGCAGTAATTAATAAAATTAACAGTAGAGAGATAATGTATGCAAATAACTGGAGAATGAGTGTGAAATATAAAGAAACATGACGTGCCATAGAAATAGTAGCTGACTAAATGGGAAAATATAATCTCTAGGACCATTCATAGGAGATTCATTTAAGATCAGTTAAAGTAGAGAGCACCAATATGATTTCCATCACCTGTTAAGGCATACAGGAAATTAAATATGACAGAAAATGCTGACAGTGTAATTTATTATGCGTAAAAATCTTCAGATTATCACTAATTATATGGAACACAAAATGTCAAAAAATGTCTTAATTCATAGACTAGTATGAGATCAAAATGTATACAGTAAACTCCTAGAAACAGTACTGGTACGTAAAGGAAAGAAATATTGACATTAAAATATGGCTCGATAAAATCTAAATGTTAAACACGATTAGTGCATGGTCCACACTAAACTTAAATGTAATTATAATTTTTGGCATAAAAAAGTTAATCTAGAGAAGGCATGCATTTAAGCCTTTCAAAAGCAGCTTTCTCTAGGAACTCTCTGTGATCTGGATGCGCAATCTGTATAAGTGCAGCTGCACGCTGTCTCAAATTCTTACCAAACAAATAAGCTATGCCCCATTCGGTTACCAAGTAATGCACATGAGCTCTTGTTGTAACAACACCACCACCTAAAAATGAAAATAAAATATTAACCTCAAAGTACATCAGCTACAAAGACTGTTGCAATTACATTTATAAACTCGTCTGGAGGATCAAAAAGATTCATTCTTAAATAGGGTAAGAAAGAAATTAGGTGAATAGGCAAAGGGAATGAATGAAGAGTTATCAACAAAGTTTTAAAAATAAACTTGTCTTTACACTCACAGCTTTCATTAATCATTCATACTCCTTTCATTATTCATACACTTTTAAGAATGTAAATAATTTATGGAAGCAAGAGCACTGTATATAAGTAATTTTAAGTGTAAAATTTTAATTTTTATTTTAAAAAAATTCATTGGTGCAAAATTCATGGGTGCAAGACTGCACCATCTCCCAACTCCCAAAATTGCAGATGTGTGCCCAACCCTCAATCAGCTTAAAACAATTTTTCTCATAACTATTTGGAATGAAGACAACTGATAACCTGTGCTGCTTACAGTATTTACACTTTTATATTTCTAATTGTTGGTTAAGAGAGATGACCAGTTCTTGCATTTCCTTAGAGTATATAGTATGACCTCATGGGTTATTTCATGTTCAAGTAGTGAAATCTTTTTACACTAATGTAAGGAGCATATTTTGTACATATGTCAACCTCATTTCCTTGAATCCCAGTATGGGTTCAGATTTCAGCACAATTATTGCTAATTTTTACTGACAAATTATGCCAAAAAGCCTACAGATTTTTCCTATGAATTACACAGAGCAGTTATTTACTGAATTGAGTCAATGCATACAGAATCCTTGCGGTCTGAGTGGCATCTCAGTTTGGACTTACCAGTTTGTAAGTATTATCTGGCACCCACAGTCCACTTTAAATCTGCATATAGAGAATTTTAGAATGTGGGGCCCCAACTGGGCCCTCCAGGCATCCGCCTGCCAAGACAAAATCACCAATTTTCACCAGAAAACACAAGCCCAGGATGATCAGCCAAAGCTATCTTTTTCATGTATTTTCGGAAGTTATAGTATTTCATTTGTAAAACCAAAACCATCTGTAAATGTAAAACTCTTTAAACTATCGAACATGTAATGGAGAATTTTCCTTATTTTGTTCAAGGAATTATTAACTGTTTTCCAGGTGTGAGAAAACACACCTGACTGTAAAATTATGTCTATCTTGCTCTGATGTTAGATATTAATTTTCTGTTCGCAGAAGTTCATGTCTTGTCAGAAATATGTGAAAAATTAGCAAGTACCCAGATGCTGCATCTTACTCTTGCCTCATCTCTTCACCAAGATGACCGACACTGCCAGCCCAGCCAGTGACAATGCCACAGCAGCATCCATCTGCACAACCCAGAGGCCTGGTTCTTCAGGGAGGAGACCATCTTCAGATCCAAAAAAAATCACGTCCTCATCCCGCAAAGCCGACACTGTCCTCAAGTTCCCGACCCACAGACCACCGTCACATACAAGACATTAAAGACACAACTAAGGTCATCATTCAGCATGCCCCCAGCCCTCAGAGCTAGGAAATTCTTAGATAACATAGGAGCAGCAATAGGAGACCAGCAGCCATCATACGTCTACAGCGGTTGATAATTCTCGCTGCAGACAATCAACCAGAAACGATGTTAGATCTGGTGAGAGAAGTTCTCCTAACGAAGCTGCCTCACCGAACAGTCACCAAAATACCCAGCGCATCCACCATGCCCCTCGACAAGTTTCTGAGAATGGTGGACGCAGTGCATCTGGCCCAGACATCATCGGAACCCTCTCAACTACCTGCAGCAGCAGCCACCCCTGAACCACAGCATCAAAGCAGGACAGGCAAACACAGTGAGCCAGAGGACCTCACCTTTCCCATACACTGTTCCCGAGACTACAGGAGGGAGAACAAACACAAATATACAACCAAAAAAGAAGAGCGTCCAAAGGGCCTATGTTTCTGACACTGGAGATTCGGGAGCAAGGCCTGAAAATTTGAGAATGGCTGCCTGCTGTCAAAAAACTTGCAAGAGGGTCACAGAGCAGCCCAAACAATTAACCGTCAGCAACAGGCAGACCGGTTGCCTCGTAAGAGGAAACGAGTCTGCCTCTCACCGTCTTTCTTCCGTGTGCGGACAGAAACACTCAACGTGTTTTTACACCACTGGCGAGACATCAAACACACATTTCCTCACCGATATGGGCACATGTGAGTTGTTCGTACCAGCCAAACCGCACGAACGCCTCCGCCTCAACCCCACCCCCAGCACTCTCCAGGTATCCATTGCTGAACAATGAATTTATCCTTCAGTGGCAAACCGTACACCTAGAATTCATCATGGCAGATGTTACAATTACACTACTTTGAGCAGATTTTCTGAAGGCCAATGACATACTAGTGGACATAGCCAGACACCAGCTGGTTACAAGAGACAGTCCTATAGCTCCCATCACTCCAATAGTAGCAGCAAAGAACACAACAGGACCAGAGATCAGTCAACTCCTACAGGAATTCCCTGAAATATTTCAAGACTCCCTCCAGCACAACCTTACCAGCCTCACAAAGCATAACATCAAACACCACATCGTCACTGAGGTTCCCCCCAGTCCATGCATGCTTCAGATGTTTGGTCCTAGACAAACTGGCATACGCCAAACTATTATTCCACAACATGGAACAGGCAGGAATTTGCCGGAAAGCCTCCAGCCCGTGGGCATCACCCCTCCACATGGTACCTAAAGCAGACATTGTACATGGTGGCCCTGCGGCAACTACAGATGGCTCAGCATCAAGATGGTACCAGATAGGTACCCCCTGCCTAACATCGTCGACATAATGAACCAGTTGGAAGGAGCCAGAGCATTCACAAAACTCGACCTCCTAAAGGGACACTACCAAGTCCTGGTAGCAAAAGAAGACAGAAAAAATAGCCATCACCCCCTTTCGGAAATACACTTTCAACTACAGCTGTTTCAGTCTCCGAAATGCAAGAGTGATTTCTAGTGACTCTTGGACAAAATCCTCGAAGAATTACAGTAGCCTGCTACTTCATCTATGTTGACAACATTCTAATTTTCAGTTCCAGCTACAAACAGCACATTAAGGACATAAAGCAAGTCCTACAGAAACTAAGAGAAAACAGACTATTAGTATCACCAGATAAATTTGAATGGGCCCAAAACACAATAGAATTTCTCAGCCATCAAATAAACCCCAAAGGAATAAAGCCCCTGCTGGACAGAGCTAGCCAGCCACACAGCCTGGTTCCAATGCCAGTATGAATGCTCACAGTGAGGGTTCCTCCCTGCTGGTCACACTAGCCTTATGCACCACAGGACGGGCCGAGTCAAGAACTCTAGAAAACAGTCTTACTCACAACATTAATTTCCTTCGGCTGGTTAATACGCCACGACAGACACACTTGAGTGCTGTAGATGGAATACCTCTCTCAGAAGCTGCTACATCGTCAGGCAAAAGTTTGTGGCCTAGTGTTATTCTTGTAGAACGAGTGGCCCATACAGAGGGAAGAACAGAAGATAGAGGTGGGGGTTGAAAGAAACTGGAAGGATTTGGAGCATTCCTGGAGGAGTATCACCCCCAATCAATACTTTCCTTACAAAGAGAAGAGAACCCTAGAACAGGACTGTCCCTTGCAGGAACAGAGTGAGGATCCATTAGTTAAATAATAAACGAGACCAATTTGGATGGCCAGGAAATAATGGATCTGGTGCACATACTACTTACTCTTCTTTTCTAGGAATTTGTCTGGGAGCATTATGTTGATAAAATGAGCACTATATGCATGTAAAAGGTTTGTTGTGAAACAAATATCACTTAGGGAATATAGTGCAGGCCTAACTGTCTGCAAAAGCTAATTAGGTATATGAACAGTAATCCTATAATTACCCCTGCACAATCAACACAATTTTCCAATTATCACATCACGCTCATAATGAATGCAAAAGGGTGTGCTTGGGAGAATACTATAATAAGGAATATCTTTTTATAAGTGAACAATATAAAGTAGACTCTCTCACCTTCCTTATAAGAACCACACCCAACCCAACTTGCTTAAGTAAATGCATTCACCCCTTATCATCTTGTATGTCAGTACGTATAGGCAAATGTCAAAATGCTGTAGTATATGCAAGTCTACCTCAGAGTCCACACTATAATCAAGAGATACCACATGGTCTGTTATGAAGGGATTCATTGGCAACTTTGATGACACAGTTGTGAAGCAAGCACAGGAACAACTACTACTAAAGGAAAATATGAAATACTGATGCCATTGTACTGTGGTAAAAATGAAAAAAAAACACAGGGTGTAACAATCATATTACCTTGCTTTAGGAAGGGAACAATTTTGGATTCTCCACGAGATGTTACAGAAGGCATGGCTAGGATGGGCTTACCTAAGCCATCCCTACAAACTGCAGCTCCTCTTATGAAATCCACTTGGCCACCAACACCTTCAAAATGTAGAAGAAATTAATTTAAATCCTAAAAATGATGTACTGTAACTTGAAAAGTAAATGAATTCTACTTGATGGTAATATCATGATATAGGAGGGTCCTCTTGCCCTTAAATTTACTATGCGTGATGAACATTACTGTAGTAAGAGAAACAAAAAAGGCACTACAAATGTATGTACTGTAGTAAGAGAAACAAAAAAGACACTACAAATGTATGTACTGTAGACCTGGGCTTTGGACCAGTTATTGGTTTAAAATTATTTTTTTTCTATTTGTGCAAGACTGTTACTGTATTAATTTAGTCTGTATTTAAAATAAAAACTTATAGAACAAACTATTGCCTTCCTTAGCAGAATAGCTAATAAAGAGGACACAACTAAAGTAGTGAAGAACTTTCTGGCTAGTGTAAATTAACCTGGCATGTGACTGTCTGAATTTGCTCACCCAACTCTAGAAATTGAACAGTATGAGGCCTATAGGTTATATTTTATGTATGATATATATTTTTCAAACAAACTACAATAACTTTTTGTAAAAGGACCATTAAAATTCACTAGTAACATCTCTTTCCATTCCAGGGGCAACATATTACAACTGTGCTTCAGTTACTTTTCAACTTGTGCCAAAGTAGTGTTGTGATGCATAGGGCCCATGGTCAGCCAATTTAAAAAGCCTTATTAATTCAATTTTTATAGAGGGGTGATGGCAAGACTGAAAATATGAAAATTTATAGCCAGAAACCAGTCATTTTCTTAAAGGTTTCTAAGTACTTGTGTGAAAGTCTAAGAAGGTTCTTGTATCAATTAATTTAATTTTTGTAGGATAAATGGTACAGATGTCAACTTTCCAAGTTTTAAAATTAAAAAAATTGTGAAAACAACAGGTTTGAAGAAAGGGTTTTATTTTTTTGCTAAAAATTTACCTTATGTATGGTGTCCCTTTTTTTGGTGTACTGAAAAATTTACCTAACTCCTTTGAGGACTCACAGCAGCTAACAAAAATAGGTTTTTCGTACATCAAAACCTGTTTTAGAAGTCCTGTATTTGTATTAAAAACTAATTTAAAGATAATCTACAGGTAACATCAATATGGAAACTGCTTTATAAGCCTGACATGTAAATGGAAGTTATTTTTATAAATTAGCCGAACAAGAGTACAGAGTTTCAGTTCTAAACTTGTGAAGTATTTGTTGTGGAGTATTTGTTATTACATGAAAGGTGAAAATTGGGTCATGGGAAAATTAAAAACCTAATAGCAAAGTAGCAAGAGACAAAAGGGAATGGATGAGAAGTAAATAAAAGAAGGTAATGCTGCTGGTCTACTGGAAGTAATACTAGTCCTATATCAAGGCCAAGATTGTTACTGGGTTTTACTATTATATGGTAAAAAGCAAACTAAACTATTCTGCTAATATCTAATAATAATATGCAGCCTAATTTACTAAGAATTTATGGGATTAATATTCATAACTCCAGCTAAAATTATGACTGGAATTTTGCAAATAGTAAGACTAAAAATAGACAAATGTATGCATACTTTCTTACCTGAATACATCCTAGTGCCAATAGAATCTGACACAACCTGGCCTGTCAAGTCTACTTCAATGCATGAATTGATGGCAGTTACTTTTGGGTTCTCAGCTATAATTGGGATGTTGTTGACAAAAGAAACATCACACATTGCTGTAAAAAGAATATGATTTAAACAAGGTGGAATGAAGTAAATGTCACAGACCAACAAAACTCTACTACCAGCATTAAATTCTGTATTTTTCAAGTTTCCCAATGACTTTTCCTGTGTTGAAATCATTTTTAAAACTGTATACAAAGTTGTGCTCAACAGACAATGTAATAACTTATTTCATAAACACCTAAAATTTCCATATGATCAATGGCTGAGACCCATTCACAAGTCAAAATATTATTTCAGATGGCTAGGGTAACAAAGCAAATAAGCAGGAAGGACCAATACTGAAAAATCATTAGTACCATACAATATAATTATGCAAAACTGCTGCATTTTTTAAATGGATAATACTGACTTGGAAAAAGGCAAAGTATAGGTAACAAAGCTGTAAATGCATAATTCAGTGCAAAGCAATATTAATAAGTATCGCATATAAATCTGGGTTCATTCAACAAGAATGGAATACATTTACAGCACAATAAAATACAGAAATTCTGAATGTCATATATTGGAACAATCAGATGTAACGACAAAATTGAGAACATCCCTGAAAATAATGGAACCATTACAGAAACAAATTTAAACCAGTGCCAGAAATAAATACGTACGTGGTTTTGAAGTGATGCTCGTGAAAGATTTAAACACTTAGGGAGGGTATGGAACTTGATTCATTTAACAAAATATTTCTTTACAGATTAACACAAATCAAATTTTTTTTACAGTCTTGAGTTGCTTTTAGCACATTGTGTACAAATGATGTTGTCTTGTAAATGGTGTGGAAAAATTCAACTGAGTGCAGTATTAGTAATTTTTCACCATTAGATAAATTACTGAGTAAAAAACTCCATCTTTCCCAGCATCTCATGTAAGAGATAGGGAGAGATAAGGGAAGAGGCTAGTAAGAGTGTCTGACGCCTCTAGTTTCAAGGGAAGAGAAGTTTAAGAGATCAAACATTTCGAGGCAAAAGAGCAGTAATTAACACAACAAAGCAAGCACTAGCAGAACGATGAAAACATATGTGCTTATCTGCTTTCCCTAAAAGTGGGTGGATAGTCACTGACATATTTACACACTAACTTCTGAATCATGAATGAACCAGAGTTGAAAAAATTTCTACATCAGTCACTTCATACACCTACATAGAAGACTCAGCAGAATATGTGTCACAAGTGACTCAGGTTGGACTCTGAATGATGCATCAGAGTGATTTAAGTTATCCAAAGGGTCAAACAGCCGTGGAGACATAAAACCACCTTGTCTCAGCCAAATCTTTTTTGCTATACCAGTCACTCTCCTGCCTACATACTTCACTTCCATCATCAATATTTTTTACCACCCTAAGAAGAGTCCTAACTGCACTGTAAGACACTATGTATGGTAAGTATAAATTGCATAACAGAAGTAAACACAATAAAACCAACTGAAAAAACAGAAGCAGCAATATCTCGTGTATAACCATGGAGAACAGAAAGAAAAAGAATCAAAATCTGAGTAAAGGAGTTCTTAGAGTAAAGTTATATCAGCGACAAAGATTATGCCTTATTTTGGTGTCCATTTATAAAAAGCTGAACTCTCCAGTAATCACACTAAATTATAATCTCCTTAACCACAAATATTAAGGAATAACATGCAAGTTTTAAAATGGAAGGGAATAAAAGGAACACACTTTCATACATTACATCTTCAAGCTAAGTAGTAGTGCAGTATTTCCAGTGTTGCCATGTAACATATTTCTGTTCACATCCTCAGCAAGCATTATTGGCCAAGTACTAGCAGAGTTCAGTAGCAAAAATATTTGTTTTGAGTATCACTAATTGATTCAGACTGCAAGAGTTAAAAACAGCAAAATATTATTACAAAATTCAGATTATTAATTATGATTATAACACCTCTCATAAGGATGGATCAAAGAGTCATCCAACATAATGCACAATGTTAACTTGGTTAAATACAGTAACTTAAAACCTATTAGTCTACTAGACAGCAAAACACTTCTGTAATAAACTTAACCACAAGCACATTTTAAGAGTTTTAATTTAAAGGGCTTTCATAAAATGTCAACTTAAAAGAGAATAAAATTAAAAACAAAAATCGTAAATAAAATATAACTGCTACCAGCTGACTAAAGTCTTCAGTTTATACAAATATGACTAAAATTTGCAATTAACGACAACTACACTAACTTTTTCACACGAAAAACTATTCTAATGCAGTAACTAAAACACTGCAATACAAGTATGCACCATTACAAAATACTTACTAACAAAAGGATTGTTATCCACAAAATCAAAAAGTCTTCGCGTTCCCACAATAAAACTCCCAACAATCTTTCCTGGCTGGAATGTCTTGTGGGCATTTGTAATACAACCAGCCTCCACCAAATCGACCACTCCATCACTGAACATTTCAGAATGTATCCCCAGATCTTTGTGACCCTTCAACGATGCCAGAACTGCATCAGGAATATTGCCGATACCTGTAGAAGGATGAGAAAATAAGTTAACAAATTTTGGTTATGACAAAACTAAATAAAATCATCACTCCTGTTACGTGAACATGAACAATACTGCTGTTTCAAAATTATCATGTGTTAAATTCACTGCACTGCTTTAATGCTGACACAGCACTGTATTCCTTAATATGTAAACTACTGCAAATCTCTTCCAGTAAAATTTGTTCACTAAACAATAACCTGTTACTTTTTATGAGCAAAAAAAGGTCTCATTCTAGTTCTTAAGCACATATCAGATCTGTGGTTAGAGATAAAAGTGGATACTGTTTTGGTGGTTGATCAACATCATTTACCTAGTACAGTACAGTACTGTATAATACTTTTCATAAATCAGGGGAAATCTGTATGGTACAGTAGTATTTAAGTAATAATGACAATGGAAGCCTGGTGAAAAGATCTGCAAGAACAGCTAACAAAGTCTCAGTAGTAACCTACACTTACATTTCTTCTGAGAACGGGGCAGCAGTAGCCTTCAAAAGCAAAATAATTCAGTTTTTATCGAAATGAAATTCAAAAAAACTATATACAGTATAAGGATACTGTGTCTCCTGCATTTGTCAAATGTGTTGGTCCCTTGTATAGCGCATAGATTTTATTTATCTGAGTATTTTTTTATTCCTGTCACAAGTATGGACCCATTAAGAGCAAAGGATGATTTGAGATTTATGCCTTACTGGCATATATGATCATTACTTGAAATCTACAGGCGCAAGCAGCATACTGCTGACTGCACATCCTTTTTCCACCCACCTCCTTGTTTTAAAAATAATTGAAATCATTTTTAATTCCATTCGTAGTCCAGCAATGGAAAATCAGTCATGAAATGATAAAAAAGAAAAATTAGTTCAACAAAAGGGTATTAGAACCCTAATTTAACATGAAATGAGAGTCAGATCACGGTAGGTACATTCAAATGCTTCCCACTCAACAACAAGTCAGAAGCCTGTTGTAGTCTCGGAGGCAGATTACACATCAGTTTTTAAACTTTCAGAGATTTATCTGTTTATTCTTGTAGTGTCTTATATGCTAAGATGCAATTCTGGTCAGTCTGCTTTGCTCTTGAAATGGCATACCTGAGGTCCACTTGTTTATCATTCAGAACTTTTTCTTTGCAAGTTCCATTTTCAGAGATCTTCCCAGACAATTATGGACAGCATAGGGAATGCAGTTTTATTTCTTTAAGAATTCTCGATCTCTTTTACTAGCTCTCCCAGAGTAATAATACACTGCATTTATGACACATAGCCTACACAGAAATAAAAGTACATTCAACACAGAAATAAAAGTACATTCAGCACAGAAATAAAAATACATTCACATTAAGTTCTATACAGCATAGTCATGTTTAAAATGAATCATTTCAGCCATTAAATTTCAGAAACTGACAAAAAACAAGTAAAAAATTTCTGAATTTTAGTAAAAGCTACTTTTACTAAAATTCAGAAGCTATTTTTCTTAAAATAAAAATTAAAAGATATAAAACAAACTTACCCATTTGTAGGGTGGCACCATTTACCACTAGGTTATCAGCAATAAGTTGCCCAATTTGATTGTCAACTTCCGACCGTTCCTTTGGCTTGTGTTCTGGTAGGTTCTCAATACCATCAACCATAGCATCAAAATGACTCTTATGGATAATGCCATCACCAAATGTCCGTGGCATACAAGGGTTAACCTGGAAAGAAGTATATAACAATAATAATAGTAACAGGTCTCAACAATGGGTCTCCTACCCATCATACAACTACTTTGCCCATCCTTCCCTCACAAACCAAAAGCACACGCATTTGCACTCCTTGAAAGATTCCTAATGTTCCAATAAGACAGTTAGGAGGAAATGAGCCATTACAGAGCAGAAAAATTACAGAAATAACCCTAAAAACGGAACCAAAGTAAGTCTCAATGTCAATACAGATCCCACCTAAGAATGATCAAAGTAAAAGAAACTGCTGTTCAGTTTGGTGACATTTGCAAAAAGAATTATAGAAAATAAGTGCATGATCAGTAAAATGGCATGTCATTCAACACAAATACAGTCATGTACATAGATTATAAAAAAAAAGAATGCCAAACATGACCACAAACAAGGTGATAAAGAGTTGTCATCAAGAGAAGAACCTGTCTCACTGTCACAAGTGACTTGCAACACTCCAAAGCAAAAGGTTTAAAAGAAAGCCCAGAAAACTGATTTCTATGTTTGCTGAACATTTATTCGAAAAGATATCCTCAAATAAATGTCCAACAAACACTGGAGTCAATTTTGAACATAAAAATCAGTTTCAAAAGAAGACCATGCTAGCATCAAACAGTGTCCTAGTTAGACCCCACCTGGCGTAAGGACATAGAAGGATTAGCAGTAGTACACGCAATAGCAACAAAGCCATTACATGCCATCAATCAGAAACCATGGATATCAAAGAAAGCTAAAACACCTCACGGGCCTTATATATATACTCTGTTTATTACTGGTTTACTTTTACTTACCACATACTTAGCAATCTCTTTCTACTTCACTGACAATGCTGCTACTCTTACTGCTGTCTAAACCTCCTCCCTGTCCAGTATGTTCTCACACAACAGAGCATAACACTGGGCTCCATCCCCCTCTAATTTCCATTTGCTCTTCCTATACATTTCGTGACTGAATATCACAATTCACTATAATAAATACAGTACACAGTCCAGAGCTCACATCACATTTTCCATAGCATCGACATGGTCACTTTCCTGGGGGTCCTTTTTCCACAGATTACTTTCCAGTCATGAGAAGGTTTTTTTACTTATACTCTTTTCAGTCTTGACCTCTCCATTCTGGTCTTCTATCTTTTAAATGTTTCTAGGACCTCTTCCTCTGGTTCTGCTGTAAACACCAGGTCATCTGCATACTGAAGCCTCAAGGGGGCCTACCAGTTTGCACACCTTTTAGCTTCCTCCAATACTACGATAAACAGCAAGGACTCAGGAGTGACCCTTGATGGGCAGCAACATTTATCCTCAAATACAATTAACACCACCTTCATTCTAGATCTCTGTACTGTAACATCACTATCTGCGTCTCTTTTCAAAACTCAGCGCTGTTGTAATGCCAACAAATACAACCTGTTATCAAAACTGATGTTATAAATCTCATTAAATCCTCTTTTACACTGAAGAGGACATAAACTTACCTGCCCAATAATATACTTTGCATTTTGTACTGCAGCACGAGCACAATCAACGCTTGTTCCCAGAGAGCAGAAGCCATGTTTGTCAGGTGGTGACACCTACAAAGAAAACCTGTCATCAAAAATTTAGGTAATGATACAAAACTTATTTCTGCTACTTAATTAAATTCTACCTAGTCATAACCCAAGGCTTTTTAAGGTAACATTGAGCATGTTAACACAATATTTTGAAAGACACTAAATGGATATGAGTGACCCCCTTACATTTTTGGTAATTAATTTCATGTGTGTATAAATAAAGCTCTGGCAATAGTATATCACCCTGGCAATCATTTCATCCATTATAAAGCAATTGAACAATAATCTGAAGCAACTGAAATAAAAGTCTCTACACTGTAGACTTTATAGTATCCTATTCATATTTTTTTTTACAGCCCATATATAATAACTCCTAAAATCATTTAATTCACTGGTGAGTGGCTTTGGCACTTTTGCAGTGTACAAACACAATTTCTCTTAAGTACAGCACACACCAGGACTTAAAAAGATAATTACTGTACAGTGTCTCTGCAGTTACAAAAAAATATTTAAATCAAAGCAAAAATACTTTTCTGGGTCTCTTACCTGCACCAGAGCCACATCAATTCTGATAATTTCCCGATGGAAAAGGATTGGAATTTCTGAGAGGAAGATGGGTACAAAATCCCCTCTTCCCTCGTTCACTGTTTTTCTGCAGTTAGACCCGATAAAGAAGGAATTGGCCCGAAATATACCTGAAATGGATCAAATGAATTAAAATTCTTGCTCAGTAGATGACTAGGTATTTTTAAACGCAGCACTCATAACCTAAAGGAGCCTGGAACATAGATACCATTATCTAACTCATCCTCTATAAATATTTGACTAAAAGAAAAACAATCATACAAACCTACTACTTATAATTACTACTTTTGTCTTCCTAAAATAAAATTTCCAATGCTCTGGTCCCTCTTCAAATACAATAATAAAAGACAACAGAATTGACTCGCTAGTCTTGCACGCCTGCAAGAGTCCCCAGCAGTCTGTACAAATCTCTCCCCATATTTTCTGCTAGTTTGGTCAATCACAAAAGGAATATTGATGTGCAAAACTGTCACAATAATAATGTCATCCCTAACTACAAAAACATAAACATTTTACATGTTGAACCTGAATACAGTATGAAATTACTGAACTCATAAGTACAGTACTATAAAATTATACTAAATTAAAAATTAGAATGAGATACGGCAAACCATTTGGGTCCCATCCTTAAAACTCGCCTGTCACCAAAATCTTAGAAGAAACACCAATTAATTACATCTGACTGAAGTACTGTACTATAATAAAATAATAAACTACAAAGTTATTTCTTTGTACAATACAATCATTGCTGTCTTTACAAATGTACAATTTGTTTGTGACCTGAAAAACTAAATATTTACCTTCACAATCTGGCTGAGCATACAAGGCTGGGCCCTCTGTGTGTATGTGACAAACAGTTACATCCTTAAGCTGACTGCTCTTGCCATGTTCAGTCATGGCTTTGACAAGTTTGAGAGGAGTAGCAGCAGCACCATGAACAAATACAACATCACCTGAAAGATACAACAAAGTACAGTATGCACGCAGAAACTTGGGTTAGGCATCTGAAACCTTTGCAAGCAAGATGTTAAACTCCAAATATCTTATTCGTTATGCATTTGCAGGGGAAGTAAAGTAAGTATACCATAGTTTTACCAGACCACTGAGCTGATTAACAGCTCTCCTAGGGTTGGCCCGAAGGATTAGACTTATCTTACATGGCTAAGAACCAATTGGTTACTTAGCAATGGGACCTACAGCTTATTGTGGAATCTGAACCACATTATAGCAAGAAATGAATTTCTATCACCAGAAAAAAATTCCTCTAACACTTCATCAGTCGGCCGGAGACTCTAACTCGGGCCTAGCGAGTGCTAGTCCACAGCTCTACCGACTCGTCCAACGAAGAGCAGGGGAAGTGGTCCTGGCTTGATTCTAGGGGTCGTCTTATCTGGTGAATATAGGCCTAAACCTGAGTTGCACCTCAGAATTTTATGGGTTGACTTATGCTCCTGATACTTGAAAAATTACTTACCAATATGGGAGACACATTAATAAAGTAAATAATGGATAAGTGCTCACCTAAAAAAAAAAATTGCTTTCCTGTATGTATAAGCCAGGTCATAAACATCTTTCATATTCAATTTGAATATGAATGGAACAATTACACTACAAATAATGATGATGATGGAATACTCAACTACTCAGATTTATGATAAATGAAGAACAAACTTTATGAATGACTACCTAGCTTGAATTATTTATCAACTCTCCTCAAGTAAATGGGCATTCCATTATCACATAAACAACACTGCACAAATACTATATTTTTGTAACATGACAAATTCTTTCATACAAACCCATTTCAATTTTCATTTGTTCCTAACCTGCTATTCATGTAGGAAGTTGAGATGCTGAATATTCTCAAGCGTTTCATAACCTTGTCAGGGACAGCAGAGTACTTAGAAACTGTAAGGTTTCAGAAACAGTCTCCAGTAGCATATGGGTTTGCAAAAGGTAGAGTTAAAAACCCATGGCATGTAAAACAAGGTTATATGCTACACATTTCTTTTTCTTTATCTCTAGGTTGTTTTTGATTACAGACATGAAGATATATTTTTTATGCATAATTCTCTTGTGCGTTTTGGATATTTCACCATTCCTTCAGTGGAATTGACTTATTCTTAGCTTCCCCTAGCTACAAATCTCAAGTTTAGTAAGGAAAATAAATACAAAAATCGTGGGTTTCACCAACAATTACAGTAAAAAATGTTTGACTACAGGGGAACAATGGTCACAAAATATGGGTACAATCCATCCATCACAGTGAAACAATATGAAAACATTGGTGAAAAATCAATTAATCATACAATTACCATGGGCATAAGTGTATTAACCCAGAGGGGCAGCAGGGTGCACATAACTCAGAGAGTTACCTGGCCTCCTACGTAAGTTCAGCCGAGCGGTGTGATCTAATTAATAAGAGCAGCCGAGTTGTTTGATCTAATTAATAACATATATTTAACTTATTGTGGCAACCAAGAGGTATACATGACAACCTATAAGGAAAACCTAAGTCACCATACATATTTTCTTCCAGTTCCACTGCTAATGAACATGCAAATACGGTTATACAGATTCAGTTCACTCAAGTTTAATGTAACTACTTTTTTTAGATATGAATGTGTATGAACGCACACCACGACTGATGTATTAAATCAGTTTAAATTAATGGATTTTGTTTTGTTGCTCCAGTTTATGTCAAGCATTCTTAATTAGCTAAAGAACTAAATTATTAAAGAGTCGCTCCCAAATCCATTTCGCTATTTTCGATTATAAATCTTACAGATAATAATGATTTTAAGGATATTCCTACGGGTAACAGGTGGGTATCCAAAGGAGTTGACATGTAAGAAGAGGTGTTACCAATTCCAATCCCTAATGACCTTTCATTGTGTGAACTATTCATAGTTACGTCTATCTGCGTTTTAAATTGGCTGCCAACATCATCACCTAATTTTATCTTTTTTTGATTCCGGAAATTAAAGACCACAGCAGAAATAAAGCTGAACTGAAACGAATCACATTTTCTTTTTAAAACCTAAACATTTATCATTTATATTCAAAAGACTACTGTATAAAGTCGTTACGAATATGAATAATTTCATTCTACACTAAGTCTGCAAAGAAGGTCAAAACATTAGGTGCATTCCTACTAATAACAAGTTTTATAAACATTACTTCTATGTGCATTCTCCATCCAAAACTTGTATATATTAATAATAATAATTTTACAAACATAGCCAGGTGTAGCAAGACACCAAGAGGAAAAGTAAACAGCCTCTCATGAAAAAATATCCCACTTGGCTAAACCGAGTGTATGCAATGCAATGACCTTGACACTATAACAGACAAGGGCAATGATCTCGACAGTCGACACTATTGCCGACAATGAGCCTCAATAGGGATCTAAAATACTCACTATACTCTACGTGTTTTTGTACCGGTGCGAGTTATGAAAAAAAGGCATAGACATTTTATTTTCATAACCTGTGTTTGATGGAATATACTGACCTAAATGGTCACTTACATTAACGACAGAATAACCCCTGGAATGATGGAAAAAGCTATACAACCCCAATTAGCATTTCCCTATTAAAAATACACGAAAACTAAACAAGAGGCCCCCTTGGCTACCTAAATCAAATATAATTTCCTAATAAATTCCCTATTCTGGCGCGGGCCTTTATAATAACCAGCACGACCTCTTAATAACCCCCCGGTAACCACCGAAAACGATCAAGACTCAAAAGGACAACTTACCCGACTTGATTACCGACACAGCTTCTGCTGCCGACGTCCACACGGGCGCCCTTTTGAGCGGATGAAATGGCTCGTGCGAATAGGAGTAGTAAGTGCGAATTCCATTTCCCGGGCTTCTCAAATTACCGATGAACCTCCTGCCGAGACTACACAGCAATTTGGTCCGCGGCGCCATCGGTGACCGAACGAACACCTCGACAGTTCACTGGCGACTGGTGGTGGTAAGCTTCGAGGGATTGCCCGCCGTGGGTTTCGCCTACTACAGGTGCAGCAGCAGACGATCTTTACCAGCGTTACCAACGGCCTTCTTCGGGAAAAGGGGCGAGACTTACCGCCTCCGCATACTCGCCCCACTTTGGCGGCTGAAAGCGAAAATGAAATGCTTGAAAACTATATCTTTTAATAGATTGATTGATTGATTGAATGTAGAATTTAGGCCAAACGCCAAGCAATAGGACCTATGAAGTCATTCAGCGCTGTAACGGGAATTGACAGTAAGAGGTTTGAAAGGCGTAACAGGAGGAAAACATCGCAATTGCACTTTGAATCAATTGTTAGGAGAAGGTGGAGAGTAAGATGGAAGAAAGAGAATATGAAAAGAGGTACGGTTAAAGGAACAAAAGGGGTTGCAGCTAGGGGCCGAAGGCACGCTGCAAAGAACCCTAAATATTGCCTACAGTGCACCCTCCTAGATTGCGAACCCCAGCAAAGTTCGGGGGTCGTTATGTACGATTTATATCTCTTTGAGGTCATTATATTTATGCTATTTATATACAGTCTTTTGTTTATGTTTGTACAGGCATCCCCAACGGGCTTGCATTAAACATGCCGCAAAGGTGAATACATACCGTGTTTAAAACCCCTTGGGATTCACTATCTAGCGTACAGAAAAAGTTATAACACCCTTAAAAGGCTTATTTCTGTGCAAATGAAAATAAAAGGAAAAAATAAGGGATTAAACAGAATCCTTTTATGGTGGGGGCAAAGAAGGGACTGAAGAGTTAGGATGGAAATTAGTTAATTTATAAAAGTATGAAACCTGCTGATGCTTATCCCGTGTAGAAGTGTGTATGTAAGATCATGTACAACATGCGAATTTACAGACATAAGCAGCATTGATTATATACATGTATAGGAGAGAGAGAGAGAGAGAGAGAGAGAGAGAGAGAGAGAGAGAGAGACTTTTTCCATGGGGATGGGCTAGGCCTATTTTCTTTTAAGGATTTATATTTTCTTGAAGTCGAGTCTACAAAATGACATTGGGTTGCGGAATCCTTAGCACTTTCGTGAAATAAACGGAAGTTACTTTTATAAACGAAGATTGAAACTCGTTTCCTTATTAGTTCAGGACGTCAAATTCTTTGCAGGGTATAACGAAAGTAATAAACTAGCAAAGTATTATAACGGTACCTGTATAGTTAGTAATTTTGTTAAACCTGAGTGAATAATTGAATAAATGAAATTTTGGCAAAATTGATTAGGAGGCCATTAAGAAATGTCATGGTAGTGTAGGGTTTGATGAATTACCATTAAAAACGACTCATGCGAACAACCACATAGGCTAATAACGCATACAAACTATGGATACAGTCTTACACATTTGTACGCTTAAAACGCTACAAAAAAAACAGAAATAATACTAATCTTCTGAGAGGGAAGAGTGGAACTAAAGGTCAGGACGTTGAGAGGAATCAAAGCAAACAAATAGCTTCAAGTACTGTACTTGGGTTCTGTCTAAAGCGAGAAAGGTGGATGTGAGCTGAAGGGGCGGCAGAGTATTAAAGCAGCTTGGGCTACGAGTAGACATGTTTCAGAGGTGACTGATATAAGGTTCCTTTGAGACTTATGATTGAGGTCTACAAAAGATATCGGTCTAGTGCTGCTGTAAGGTGCAAAAACGTGGGCAATGCAAGAAAATTGGCGGGAACTCTGGAAAGGGCAGAGATGAGAATGTCGAGATGGATCTTTGGAGTAACTAGTTCGAAAGTATTGAAAGTGAAAAGCGTAAAAGGGTGGATTTCGTAAAATAACTGATAAAGCCAGGGAAAGTAGGATGGGGTAGGCAGAGAATTAGGAGTGATGTCACAGAGAGACGCAAAATCACTGAGCGTGGAACAAGCAATGTCCAAAATAGACTCGAGCGACCGACCCCACATAGGAGGATGGGACTAAGGTCGTACGAAGGAGAATAAATGTTAAAAATAATGGATTTAAATTACGTCAAAAAACAAATTCTTCTAAAAATGAAAACTATCCATTTCTCTTATTACTTTACATTCTTAAGAAAAGTTACTGAAAAGCATTGCTAATTATAAAATTGATCAAATTTTGGTTATTTAAATCAGAAGACGCAATAATTCCACAGACATGAAAACTAGATGATACACGTCTTGTCGTCCAGGTGTTCATGTCCTAGTTAAGCTCGCCTCTCATTATCTATCTTTCAGAAGAGACTGGCTTCCGGTAGCAAGGTGGGCGAAAACAGATTGTAACCAAATGTATAGCTTGTGTATGACTGCATGCGATTGCTTAACATTTATGAATACGCAGCGTGCGTTTACAGTATTTGACTGAAACACTTAAATCCAAATTTTCATAATTTAAGCATATTTCATGTGAAGGTAAACAGGCATTTTGACCACAGATGATTTCAAGACAGTATACCGTCATACAGCTTCCTTGAATAAGATCTAAGCTTTTTGTCCAGTTATTATGTTGTCAGAGAGAGAGAGAGAGAGAGAGAGAGAGAGAGAGAGAGAGAGAGAGAGAGAGAGAGAGAGAGAGAGAGAGAGAGAATTTTTCATCATTTCATAAAGTTGCTTATCAATAATCTAAATCATATACATATAAACTTCAAATAACTATACACCACACGTTATTCAGATTAAGGGCAAAATTAGTGCAATAATTGTAAAATGAAAAATAAATTTCAACGGTAACATGCTTTATCAATGGCAGTCTTATGGCTTGTTGCGTCAGCGTAATATAACGACCAAATAAAGTTTGTTCTCCGCACAAACACATACAACTGTAATACAGACTACAGGAAGCCTTGCATGGTAAGTGTCACATGCAGTCGCTCTTCTCTAGAGAGAGAGAGAGAGAGAGAGAGAGAGAGAGTTACAGTTCACAGTCGCTATATTTTTCGTAAGTGGATTGGTAACACTGGTAGAAGCAGACGACAGTCTGGCATTCGTGCATCTCTCTCACGCACGATTCACGCTCCAGTTTCTATTTCTACTCCTGTTTTAAAGTAGAGCTGCTGCAAATTTCGATGTAAAACGCTTTCCGTGTTGTTAACGACTCTAATAAAACTTGATTATAAAAGCTAAACCTACTTATAAAATGCAATATTTTCTGTCATCAATGCATAGTACTATTTTTGTCACTAATATATCTCTCACGTCACATGGCATCATCATACAACGACAGCTTTACGCACAGTGCCGACAGGTCAATAATTCTGGTGCGCCTACTTGATATTAGGAGGCTTCAGTCATCTTAAAAACAATATTCAGGATGATATTTCTTAAAAGTCCGGTCTATAAGACGATTTCACGGCTTAAAAGAGATGAAACAAATGACATAACAAAGGACGAACTGGGAATTTTTAGACCGAGGCTGAAGGTGACCGTTCGGCATCAGCGCCGGATAGGGGTTCGCCCTGACGTTTTTCATTAAACAAATATTTTGGCAACTAAATATCTATGAAATAATCGATTGCGTCTTTATATTAACCTAAACAGTTAGAATTACTTTATTCTTGGGAATGACTGAGACGATGACAAGGCTCCATCAACCAATGCAAAATAATAATCAATATTCAATAATTGGAAAATGAAAAAAAGCACTCACGATATAGGCAGATCTAATGGAGTGATGTTACTTAGGTGACAAGCAGTCAACTACTCTTTCGAAAGAAACAAATCGTTCGATAACTTCGATAAATGCGTCCTTAGACACACCTGATACACCAAGAAAATAAATGAGAGAGAGAGAGAGAGAGAGAGAGAGAGAGAGAGAGAGAGAGAGAGAGAGAGAGAGAGAGAGAGAGAATCTGAAATTTTTTGGCGATAATCTTGCAGACGAGATGAGTGCCTGCTACTGTGACATAAAATTCTGATAAGAATTTATAAATGAAACCAGCATGCATCATTAAATTAACATACACAAAAATCTCACTGATTAAACCAGACTGATGCTGTAAGGTATGAAAGAGAAAGTAGTGGGTTTATGCATGAAAAATATCTGCGTAAATCAAAATTAACTATGGAATCGTAGGCTTATGATCGAGATAAAAAAAATATTGCAAATCATCTTGAGAGATGATACACTAAGCCTGATGAAGTGGGGATTTCACATTTCAGAGAGTCGAGAATGTATCTGTGATAGACATCTGTAAAGAGATGCTAAATTCTGTTAGAAAATAAAGCTTGTGCGAGAATAATGCGTTAGGTGTGTATGTGGGTAGGCCTATAACATAAAAAGAATCACGCCTTGACATTATTACAGTTTGAGAAGGTGAGGCCAGTCCCTTTCGAACAAAATATCACCTATATGTCCTTAATACTACAAATAAAGTCCTACGTATTATTACCGACAAAATCTGGCTAAGACCTGTCCGGAACTGGTCTGGATCAATACAAGCAAAGGTTAAAACCTACACTACGCAGATCTATACCTGTGCCAGGAATCGCGTGCCATATTCTTCCTCTGACTATCCGCTAAACCAAAAGGGCATTAATGATGTGTGTGTGTGTGTGTGTGTGTGTGTGTGTGTGTGTGTGTGTGTGTGTGTGTGTGTGTGTGTGTGTGTGTGTGTAAGGGGTGGGTGGAAATCAGCGGAAACATGGACGTATCTATGGCAATGAGCTTTTCACCTTTAGGGAAACTATGGAAGGTAATGTTCCATTGTGTATGAGGAATCATTGCCAAGGAAATCGCTTTACCGAAATCTGAAAAGAGATTTTATTTGGATTTGCAGGCACGACGGACCCAAATTTATGTTTTCAGTCTGCGATGTAGAGGCCTCAGTTATATTTTAGATCTCGTAAACCAGAAGAGTAGCCTTTTTAAAATTATCGCCTTGCACAGACGACGCATGTTAGCAACTAAACGTCAATGAGCCAGAGAACAAGAGGTGCACAATCTCTTAAAACAGTCAAATTCTTACAACATACACAGTTTCTATTAACATCGGAAGGAAGGCGCGGAGTAAATCTCTACTACATGATTACCATCTACATAAACAAAGGAGGGGGGGGGGCCTCCTTTCAAAATCACTCACCTGAATTTTGCCACAATGATGCGAAGTGATGATTAGGAAGACTTCCCTAAGTAAATCTCATTAGGTTCTTCGAAGGTACGACTAGATCAAGGTCTAGAGACCTTGGACTAGATGATGCGTCTTTCCATGGCGACGAGGATATTCCGCCTCTGGGGTTTCCGCAAGACACTACTTTCCCGTCTTTCTGTACTTAACTGAAGGATGGTGCAAGACCTCTCGTTGTCTAGATTTGCAGTTCAAGTGGATCAAAGATTAAATCTAAGAAGTTTAGCTGATAGATATGGGACTGGTCTTACTTTAAGCTTTTGCTCATCAAGAAGCATTAAAAGGCCACATGATTTGGAACCAAGGTGCTTATTAAAATTAATGAATATTGCAATCCCATTAATGATGGTTGCGGCAATTTGTTCTTCTAAATTCAACCCAGTGAAGAAATGTAGTCTTCTTTAAAAATGACTATGTAAGGGAAAGTTACTTTATGTATTCGAGTAAGCATTATTTCCAGTGCCAGAATAATTAGGCTATTTTTTTACTTGGCATCAGGGAATGTACTTTCGTTACGCATGCTTTCCTTGACTGACGCTAAAACAAGGTAAACTAAACACGAAAATTACAGTCGTTTCGAGTACAATATTAACTGTCTTCAGTTTTTTCGAGTGCTATTTGATCATCCATATCATCTAGCCCTCAGTATTTCAAACTAAATTATGAATATTCGGGTTATGAACATACAATTAACAGCTAAATGCTGCAGTCTCATGCGATATTCAACTATTATTTCTCTCCAAAATGTTATCATTCCTTCTCGGTTATACTTGTCTACTATCTAAATGTCAGGTCCAATTGTCAAACATCTGCAATCAATCTGTGTACATAAAGTAGCTTGACTGCATGGCTGGGCCTTGCTTTCAAATAAGCGAAGTCCATAGTCCCTGCTAGACTTCTAAACATCCCAGCATGATAGCCAAAAGCGTCGTTTTCTATCAATTTAACCACTGACTATCGTATTTGCTTCCCACACCAAATGCTACCATTTGGCAGTCTTGCACTGAGACTTCCTTGCCATGTGTAATGATATTCCTAGTTTGATTTTCTACCTTGGGCAAATAACAGTGTTAGTTTACTTCAATTATCAAGTCCCTGGATGATATTTAAAGCCAACATGGACAGCAAAGGAGTAGCTATGATACTGTCTTTCTTAACCATAAAAGTTTGTTTTTCTTTTGTAAGCTACCTAGAGATAATGAATAAGAGACAATGAGATTTTTTTTTCAAGATTGTATATTGGTTTGAATGTATCTATTTCCACAGCAATAAGTCAAACCACACATGGGACTAAGCAAAGTGCCTTTAATGAAAGAAAATATTAAACTGAAGTTCTTTTAAAAATGTGCAAACTGGATAAACTGAAAATCGTAATGATTCCGCCATAATTCGAGCGACTAATTTATTTTCAAAACTTAACATTCGCTGTTGGTTTGGTTTAAGTGTAGTTAATAAAATAAAATACGTTGAGCTGCAGTTATACTGTAGGCTATTATCCTGCAGTCTCTGCCCACACGCGTGGTCCAGGAACAAGTATCCGTGGTTAAATGAGTTTGACTAATTCGAAGGCAGGACTGTGGTGCATTGTGTAATTGTGATACTTATGTGTATTTTTATGTTTACATTGATTACTTTTGCGTAGCAAGGCAGATTCTTTCATCTAGGAACTTAACGAGCCTAAGTTATCTGTAATCGAGTTTTTCTCAAACCAGACCCGTCTTGAATTATATCCTGCTTCTTAAATTCAACACACTCGATCTTCTTTTACAAGCTCTGATAAGCTCAACTTACTTGTATTTGCATTTCAAAATCAGTTTTCAAGTACCTTTCTGGATGTGATACTTATGAATCTGAAACTGAATTATTATAAGTACTCATGAAGTCTAAAACTACTATTTTGGGCAAATAATAAGACACTCACCAACAAGTAAATTAAATCATTGATCAATGCTTGCAAACACTGAATATCGACCTAAGACTTTAATTTTAAGACTTACCTCTGATCAATCCTGAAAGCTCACAAAAGGTGCTGATCGTCTGAAAGTCAAGTCTGTATTTTCTGACTGCCTATGATCATGCTCTGGTATCAGAAATGGCTCAAAAGCAATTACTGTCATATGTTCAATCTGAACCCTATTAATGCTGCCACTTCTGAGTGCAAGGAAACTCATGAGTCTACCAAGCCATCCAGCTATTTGGATGACACTGCAGACAATGATCTGCAAGAGAGATGCATCTACAGCACTTCTGGTCACTGGAAATTACTAATTCCTTTGGGGACATGTTATTAAAAACATGCCCCCACAGGAGTATATTTTAGTCTCAATTCTATTGGCTTTAACTGGGAATGGTGGTGGATGGTTGTTTATAAAAATGTCTCTGATTGAAAAGCTTTCTACTTGCCAGTAACTTGCTGAAAACTTGATGGCACTTCGTGGGAGCATTTGAAAACTGAAGTGCAGATTCTGAGTCATCCATTACAATTTGAATCTATGGCATTTGGTCCTCTGTCTGATGCTGAACCATTTACATTACCATATTTGACTTCCAAAACCTAAAATAGGGAAATTCTGCTTTGTAAAATGACATCAAGGTTGAATGTGATTATTTTTTTAAAAGGTTTTATGTATTTTTACTTTTTTTGTAGGCAATGTGTGCTTTGCAGTTCAAGTGGATCAAAAGATTAAACCCAAGAACTCTAGTTCGGCTGATAGGAATGGGACTGGTCTTATTTTTTAATTCTTTCCCATCTGATATCTTCTTATAAACATATCAACTTTTGTTTTTCCTTCAGACAACTGAAAGCTTACTGAAGAGGAACAATTCTTTTAGAAATAAAAGAGGCACCACTCTTTTTGAAATAGTTTTTTTTTATCCAAACTTGGTAATAAAACTGAAAGTAGTAGCTCTGGCTAAAAGGTCAAGAGGTTTGAATAATTCAAAACTGACCTGGACCTGAAAGAGAAAATTCTAGGTCTGATTTTTTTTTTATGAATGTAACAAGCTTTTGCTCACTGGCAATATGTTTTACTCTGAATTCAGAGAATGCCCACCTTCACAGTGAAAACAGAACCTATCAGCAGTACAGTGACCCATAAGATTATGCTCCTTTGAAATGACACAGCACCTTTGTTGGCTCAAAACTAATTCAATGTACTGTAGCCATATTCATAACACTTGGAACAATGGCTAGGGATACTTTTGAATTTCTTAACTCTGATGGGCAGATACCTAACTGCTAAATAGAAAAGAATTTTCGAAGAATATCAATAACATGGTGTTGTGGCTCCAACCTAGTTTATTAACTGAATAAGTGTGAGGAGAACATCTTTTTAAAATGTCTTCCTCTGAAAAATCTCAAGATCTTTGCTGATAACTACCCCTCTTTTGATACAGAGGGATCTTTTGAGGGGTAACTTTTTAAATATTTCCATCTGAAGGTTTCAAGTTAGTCAGCAAAGCTACCAGTGCTTCATTACTGGCCTTGGCTAGAATATTCTTGCTATAACATTTGATGTTCTGAGGAGGAATGTTGATGCTCCTCTTTTGGAGACATTTAGAGGCTCTTATGAAGTTTGACCATCCTTAGTTGTATAAGGCAACATGCCATGTCAAAGCTGGACCTTTCATGTGGTAAATGAGTCAGATTCAAGAGCTCTCTCATTTGTCACACAGCTTCAACACAATATTTTATGTTGAAGTCATGTGTCTTCAACAATGTAATCTCTCATTGAGTGGGCAGCTAATAGTATTGGTCATTCATGTAACAAGAGATTATGTAATTTTTTTTAGGGATATGTAATGCTGCAGCAGAATATAACAATTCTTTTTAAATTGATTTTTCTTGGGTATTAAAACCAAAGCCTTTTATGTATGAGCATTCCTAAGTGCTAGCTGGAATCAGTGGTTGAAACTTGGTAACAAACCAGTTAACAGACATTTGAAAGAATCACTCTCCCAGGTAAAGAGTAAATCTCATACATAAAAGACTCTGGTCTATATACCCAAGAGAAACACAAATTAATCTAAAAAATTTTTATTTGTTCCATCATAAGTACAAACCATCACCTTTCATGTAAAAGACTTATTCCTTAAGTTGAAACTCAGCTGGAAATGTCATATTTCAGTCCAGACCACAAACAAGGATTCCTGAAACTCCTTATTCAGTCTGACATAAGAATAGTAAAACAATTGGGCCCTAAGCCTGAGCAAGGAGTGCCTGGAACCTTGCCCAAACAAGGAAAACTCTCAGAAAACCAAGTGTAACACTATATGCTGTGAAAAGAATCAGGTGATAATTCTGGCCAATACATTACTGGTATTGGCCAGAATTATCACCAGATTCTTTTCACACCATATGGTGTCATACTTGGTTTTCTAAGAGTTTTCTTTGTTTTGGCAAGGTTCCAGGCAGTTCTTGCTGAGGCTTAGAGCCATATCGTTTTACTATTCTTATGTCAGACTGAATAAGAGGTTCAGGAGTCCCTGTTCTTGGCTGTGACCTGAAATAAGACACTTCTGGATAGGTTTCAACTTGAGGAATAAGTCTTTTATGTAAAAGGTAATGGTTTGTACTTCTGATGGAATGGGTAACAGATTTTTTTAATATGTATTTTTCTTAGGTATATAAACCAGAGCCCTTTATGGAAAAGATTTACTCCTTAGGTGAGTTGTTCCTTTCAGACGACTGCCATATCAGAACCATCTTGTTACTAAGTTTCAACCAGAATCCAGCTTGCTCTTGCTGGCCACCCCCAGAGCAGAGACGGTTACACCTTGATAGCTGAAGCGCTAAGACTCTACGCTTGATTATGTAGCTTGCAAGTATCCGAGCCCAATCAAGCAGGTACTCAGGCCAAGCTGCTGGCTAACAGGAGGAGGAATAAGGAAGGAAGAGGGCCGGTCACTGCCATATACCCCAGAAATTAAGCTTACACCCAGTACCCAAGTAAGATCCTTTACTGCCCGATAGGAGTTGATTTTCAACCTCAGTGGATCACTTCAAGAAGCCAGAAAGAAACAAGTCGCCTACACTCTGACCCCAAGCCATGGGTCGTTTTTTAGATAGGTAGCGAGTAGCTCATGGCCTGCACCGAGCATAGAAGCATATATGGGTCACCACCAACAAAGTCTCGGAGGGAAGACTTTTAGGACACAGGCCTCTCAACTTGTTTTGGAAAGACTATCAACTGAACTTAATTTTTGCAACATTAAATGAACCTTTGCTGCTTCTGTTGGGAATGTTGCATACTTCACTCTCTTTTATGCTTTAATAATTTTGTTTCACTCTCTTTTATGCTTTAATAATTTTGTTGAAGTCAATCTATATAGTACAGTACTCTATCTTTTGTCTCACCTCTATCATAAGGTAATACCATTCACCTCATTATTTATTCATTTTACCAATGATGTCTTGGTTAACAGTCCTAAACCCATTTCCAGGCTGCTATTTGTTGGTAGTTTCAACCGTCTTCTCTTTGTGTGAACAGCATCCCTGGTAAAATACCTAATTACCAGATAAGTTTAAAACCTTAATCTTAACCTTTTCAGATCGTTTGGCAATGGAAAATTGTTTTATTGGATGATATGGTAGCAAATCTGCAAGATGATTTTGAGCCATCATAACTTTTATGTTGATAAATTGGCTTAACTAGCCCACAGTTTGCATTCTTAACTCAATATACTGCATCCTGTAAAAAATGTTTCATGTTTGACACAGTATTTGTTTTTGCTGAATAAAGAAAAATTCACTGCAGATATATTTGCTAAATTGCTGTTCTGCATTCACAGACTGGGTCATGTGGGTTATCCATCAAATACCCATAGTTTGGAAAAATGCTACCAATTTGAGGTCAAGATACAACTCGAGAAGACCACTAAACTATAGTTTGTTTGCAGTCTAGGACATGTGGGTTATTCATCAAGTACCCATGGGCCAGTTAAGTGTGACATGACATTACTACAAAATGGAATTCTTTCAGGAATGGACACCACTATATCCGGATTGTTTAATCTTGTCATACTCACTAGGGGTAGCATTTTGAGGAAAACATTGGTTTGAAGAGATGATAAATCAGTGACATGAGCAGGTATTTTATCTGGTCATAGTTATTGCAGTTTTGGGTACTTAAAGATCATCTACATTTCCTTAATACCTACATCTGCACATTATTATTGTTAAGCTGGTCAACCAGACCACTGAGCTAATTCATTTTATTCTCATAAGGTTGACTCAAAGGATCTCTTTATTAATAAGTAGTTTACACTTCAATTATCAAATTACAGATCCTTGGTTACCTGAATTGGAGAATCTTATCAAAAATTCTTTTAAAGATTTGCCTCCAAAGCTTGACATTCGTTGTCGCTGACATTTTGGACGTTCAAATAAAAAATACTCAAACTGCTAGAACGTTGCTCTAGTTTTTGTATATGTGGTGTATTCATAGAATATCCATTGGTCAAACAAGCGTAGCCAATGCTGAGAGTCAAAATTACTTGTCATTCTCATTGATATAATGAATTCCACATTTCAACAACGGGCTATTACTTTGTTATTACTACATTCATTACTCCATATATTCTGCCATGTATGATAATGGGTTTTGGAGATGTTATATAATCACAAGTAGGAATATCTACAGATTTAACGTTTTATTCCTCTTGTGACAAACCTTGGAATGACTGGAATAATCTTTCTGATCCTGCAGTGGTGGAATCATTTGCACTGCAGCGATTCAAAATTGGTACAAATCACGTTTAGCAAGCTCACTCAAATCTCACCTCATAGTTTAACTATTTGTCATATTTTTTTTTTTTTTATCTATTTCACAGGTTATTCCTTATTTATCAATTTTCTTTTCTTCCTTCACTGTTGGGATCTCATTCTTACAGCAGTCTGTTTTCCAACTAGGTTGTTGCAAACTTATAATACAGTAACAACAACTACTATAATCGTAACTAATAATTAACAGGTTTGTGTTCAACAAAAGATATTCTATTTCTTTTCTCAGGTTAAAATTATTGGATTCTCTCTCTTGATTATGCAGAGGCCAGTCAGGATAAACCTTTTTCCTAGATGGTACAGCATTTACACTACTGAGTGTCTTCTGCCGATCCCAGCCAAGAATTTGCATGTTTTTAATGTGGAACTACTAACAACTGTAGTGGATGATCTGAAGAGTAAGGTTACCTTACTCGTCTCGAGATTAGTCCCAATGGTAAATGTACTGGTGGCACTTAGCTTTTGTATATATGTAGAAGTCACATCTACTTCAAATTATAATGAAGTTGCCCGCTGTAGAGAAAAATTTGATACCAGTAGTGAATTATATTTAACTAAGCTTGTACCAAAGGTAAAGTTCTGATGGCACCAGGCTTTCTTCTTTCTACTGACAAAAGTAGCAGATTTGTTTTTGAAAGACTAACCTCTGAGGTAAATGAACTGGTAGCAACCAGTTTTTCTTTTTCTGCATAAATCGCATTTGCCTGAAGAGGCTTACTTGTATGAGAAGTGATTAAACTACCGCTGGGATTTCAGTTTTGGAAATTTCTTTTGATTAGCTTGAAAGCTTTCTACCATAAGACCACACTTTGCTTTGCATTTGACTTAAACAGCTGTCTACTGGCAATTCTTGTCACAGAGTATTCACACAACAGGCAGATAAAAGCAGACACCTTGTCCTGGATAAGAGCATTTGTTATATAGTTTGACATCTTTATAAACATGAAACATGACCAAATCTGTAATCGTTATAGCATTGTAACACCTTTGGTTTGAATTGTGTACCAGTATCTTTATTCCCTACAAAAATAAATTCAGTCATCTCTTCTTTACTTCCGCACGAAACAGCATGCAGGATTAGCTCAGATTTTGCCAACTTTTATAAGCATACCCAATCTCATACAGGGCAATACGGGCCACTACCACAGCTCCCACTAGGTTTTACTTGATGGTGCATTCCCTCCAAGACTTTAGACTGTCATTTCAAGGACAAGACTTTGTTTTTATGGGCTTTCAAAGATAAATATGAAACATCAGATAGGATTTGGGAGGTTGGCTGGTTGTGGAAGTTATGGAAATTACACCCCTCATGCTCTGAAAACATTATCTATGGAACATTTTGTCCTGTGGAGATTTGTAAGCAGTCCTCTCTCGTAAGGTCACATTATGTATTATTTAGTTTAACCACACCACCTTTCCTTTCTGTAATGCAATATATGGTAAGTCTCTTCCGCAGCACAGACATTATTACTGTACTAAAATTCCTTCTGCACTAGTTTTGAAAAATTTTCTTGAAAAAATAAATTAAATAAATAAAAAATTAAGGGGGACCTGGTACATGAAAAATATGAACATGAACCATACTAATTGGAATGTGTATACTAACAGCAACAGAATTTTCCCAGATAACCATATAACTTTGGGCTTCATAAGATTAAATCGACATGTATCAAACTACTCTTAGATCAGCCACAAGAATAACTTTTTTCCTATACAATGTTCTTAAGACAAGAACTGAGGGCCCATATTAACTGTAGATTGGATGAATAATGTACACATCTAATGACAATCAATAATTCTGAAACATTCTGTTACAAGGGAACCTTAAGAACGTCATTATTTGAAGAAACAAGTCTGTCGGGCTCAATCTTGTTTTGGGACAGAACTGTACAGCATAACTACACTAAGGCACTACAAGATTACTAGGGAAAAATGTAAATACATTACTGGTCAATCAATTCAACAAGTACTTGTAACTCAACATGAACTTCTACAACATGGTGATCTACTTCCCATACTGTAGTATATGCAAAGTTTGTACCAAATTACATTTTTAAATACCTTTGCCACAGGGTGATAAAAGATGTCAGTGCTGGAAGGTGGTGATAAAAGTTTACAATAATGTGTCAAGTGGCACTTCCATAAGAATTATTAAGGAGTCCGGAACATAAAAGACACTAGGGAATCTTAGAGAGAGGGTGTGTATGTTTTCAACTGTGAGGACGACAAACTATGCAGTGCTTATAACAGAAAACTTTTTTTTTTTTGTCTCTATACGAGATAAAGAAGAAACTTGCTCGTTTAATCTTTCTCCTCTCCTTCCAGCAAGGTCCTCTGTAATATTACCATGCAGATGCAACCTCCAGTAGACATCCTTTTAATAAAGATGACTCCTGAACCATCAGTGCCAACAAATTTCAGATCTTGTCAGTACTGAAACAATGTAAGCATGCCTACTCCCATTACTTACACGTTTCCAAAGGGTTACTAAAAGGCAAGAAATAAAAAAATGATAATTTTCTAAATTATGTTTTCCAGTATCTTCTCCATATAGAAAAAAAATGCAAGTAACCAGGGTGGACTCACTTTCAAAATTCTTTCGGTTACTTTACCATTAGTCACATCAAACAGCAACTATGACAGCGTGTTCAGTGGTCTTGGGAACTGCATTAGTGACATACAATCAGTACACAAGGGCATAGTTCGGTGACCTGTGTTTTTATTTCATCTCATCCTTTCATTTCCTTTGTGAATGGAAAAACTTAAAAGCAATGAAAACAGTCTATTTGTGCAAATGCTACCAGCAACTTATGAGACCAAGTATAAAAAAAAAAATTATATATATACTGGAGTCTATGCTTGTATAAGTTTAGGTACCACTGGGACTGCCAAGGATTAGCTTCAATGTTTATCCATTGCTATGCAGAAACCCAGTAAATGAACACTTACATGATGACAATTCTGACCTTTTTAGGGTAAATAATCAATATGCTGTTTTTGAAGGAAGCATTTAAAACAGAAACCACTAATCAACTGGATATATGTAAATATATTCCTTGTGCGTGTGTTCCGAATAGGTTACTAGAAATCACTTTCCTTTCATCCTTTCATAACTATCTTTATATAGTTACACTATCATCACCAGCATTTGATTATGCAAGTTTGACAAGCATAGAAAACTATATCTTTCTTCATACAGACGTACAATATTAATATTGAAAGGAATGCCAGTACCATTCATCCAGCTCGCTGACAGATACTGCATGGAGATGAGCGCAAGAAGGGCAAGTTACACTACCTGATTATGAATTGGTCATTTTACCAGAAGCATTATCTATAAATCCACTTCATATCCAAGGCATAAATATATTTCTTAGATATTAACAAACCACAAATATATACGAGTAAATCTTTGGACAGGTAGCTCACAGCCCACATAAAAACATATAACAAAAAAATGAGAAAAAAAAAAAATAAAACAAAACAAAAAAATCATAAGGACTCAAGTCAAAACGTCTGTTCTGAAAACCACATGCGAAATTTATTTTGTCAAACTAAATTTTTAACAGAAACAATAAAATGGTTTTGTGTTGAGCGAGTGAGAAAAAGGTAGTGATGTGACAGCCATGGAAGTGTTCTTAGAATACTAATAATAATTAATAATTAAGAATTATAATATACCCTGGCTTCCTCCTTCACAAAGTCTGTCCAGAGAATCACTCTATAGGAGGCTGGTGGAGTTTAATACATTGCTAATGTCAATTTTAAATTAAAAGGTTGAGATCGCGCGCACATGCACACACACCTTGCACATCTTGCATATTGGCATATCAATAGTATTAACCACTTGAGACAAACTGAACAATGCGCACAGCACAACAGAAGAACATCAGGATTATTAACATCACTTGAGAGCAAATATTACAATATTGGTGGCAGTACATCTTAGAAAAAAAATGATAATCCACATCATCTGAGAAAAGGGGGATAAGGCTATATGAAATTCCACAAAACCCCATCAGCATCTCTTCCTTGTATCTGACGGGATCATTATATGAACAGTTAAGCCACAATGTTACACCAAGTCTATGATCAATGTCACCAACACTTAAGTGCATTATGATATTCACAATACCTAATCTCATAGAAATTATTCAAAATCATCAGCACCCTAAAAACAGTGAGACAGACAGCATTCCCTCCCACCCACCCAACCCATTGCAAAATAAACTCATCAACAGCAACCTAATGAATCCTCAATCACTGTCATCTGACGGTACTGTGGTTCCTGAGTAACTGTGGTGGTCAGTCGCACATTTGAGGAAATATAAACTGACACAAGGGCGTGTTAAATTCTACAAGACTGCACGCACATGTAGGACCAAGCAGGTGGAAAAAAAATAAAAAATTATATGAAATCAGTCTTGTGTAAGGAGACATTTCAAGACCTCCTCCTAAGCCTCTACCATATTTTAAATATTTTCTAGATACAGTACAAGTTTCCACTTGCAAGTACAGTACTTATAATTCATATATATATACAGTACTAAGTGATTTAAGTGGGCTAAAGTTCAATTTCATTTAAAAAGTAGCAGTTACCTACCACACTGGCTGGTTCTACATTTCTCCCGTGTTCGTGCACTTGGAATGGGAATAAGACTAGTGATCGTCGCAATGACTTTGCATCAGCAGACTACTTGTTTCATGTAGGTACTGTACTTCTCAGACTGGTAACAAATGAAAATATTTATATACTTCTGAATACAAACTCAATATATTTATATGTATATACATATATTAACCCTTCCCTCAGAAAGACATGAAAGTTGTAGTCAGCAATGATGTCTTCTCTGAACGTATTATCAGGGACTTCAAAATGCTGCTAATGGAAAATTGCACCAAAGAAATCAGTATCCAACCAAAAGACAGACTGTATTATTACCTAAATGCAAGCATGCATAACAAAACTGCTCTTTACATAATCACACTAAATCCAAAAGCAACTAAATTATGTCTTACACTGTAAAATGCCACAAATTTTCTCAAAACTTCCTCTATCACATACTTGAATAAATGGCTGTATATGTCTGATGACAATTTTCGTCTGAACCCCCAAATTAAAAATAATGGCTCCACAAAAAAAGCTGGGTAATAATAAATTAAATAATATAATAAAATGTGAGAATGGACACACTGACCTTGGCTCCATTTCTGACCACTCATACCAGAGGACACCATTACGACTCCTTACAAAACTCATCCATAGGCAATGCACTACATCTCAGTCAAAAAATGCATGTCCATGGAAAAGGAACTTGTGAATCGCGGTTTAAACACCCTTTCCTCTAAATACAATCTAGAAAAGGTTTCATTTCCAGGTCGAGAGAGAGAGAGAGAGAGAGAGAGAGAGAGAGAGAGAGAGAGAGAGAGAGAGAGAGAGAGAGAGTTTCAATTTCAGGTCAGGGGAGAGAGAGAGAGAGAGAGAGAGAGAGAGAGAGAGAGAGAGAGAGAGAGAGAGAGAGAGAGAGAGAGAGAGAGAGAGAATTTTCAGCTAATGACCAATAGCCAAGGGTGTTTCCTACACTGGAAACCAGAACAGTAAAAGTCAAATCATCCACTAGAACCTACTCTACATCATTTTCTCTTAAAATAACTGAATGGAAACTATTATTAGTGAGTAATGAGATGTACAGTATAAAATAATGAGGATATGCTTATGTCTTCATAACTCTGCTTAAAGAGGAGGAAACTAAACAGTTCTATGCAAGGTACACAATATGACTAATATACTTCACTTCCTATATACTTCCTTTCCCTTCAAAGATACTGATAACAAAACAAGTCTGAGCTCCCTAACTGCCTGCGATTGAAATGAATGACGGCACTCGCATCTACACCATGAAATCCTCAAAAAATTAAAGGGAGTATTCAAAAGGGCCATTCTCCACTGATAGTAATGCTGCTGTCTTCAAGAACTTCCCTTCAAAGACAATTGCCAAAATTTCTTTTGAACACTTTGGACTCAAGTCTTCTCCCTTGAACGAAATAAATCTTATAAATTACCAACCTCACACCACTAACATGCATCAATAAAGGCATGGTGCTTACACACAAAAATATCAGAATGATGACAATGAAGAAGAAGTCCAAAAGCTAATGGCCAACGGGTGCACAACCTCATTGCGTCAATTAGCAGTTTCAGTCTTTTGAGGCCGGCTCATTTGCGTGTTCTTTTAATAACTTTTCAATCTATACTCTAAAATGGGACTTTTTTTTCTTTTTTATCAAATTTTGCAAGCACTTCGGCTGCTAAGCCTAAGTATCATTTATGTGGGTCAAAGCTTGAGGCCTGAGGGCCAAAAAGCAATTTGATATATGAATATACATCTGCAATTACAATAGCAAATGGAAATTATGGAAGCCATCACATTTTGTAATAAAACTGTATACCATGAAACACTGAAGACAACCAAATAACGTTATCTGGTAAGACATTTACAAATCATAAATGCTTTTGCAAACAGGAGCACTTGGAAATAAAATGCACTCAGTCTGTGTAGTGTGTACCACTTAACCAAGCTCAGGACAGTCCAGACACACACCTTCAATCAATTCAACCTATTATATCCAATATAATATATATTACCACATTAACTGTTAATATTTCCACAGAAAGCAAATTCACTGGACTGGGTTGTGATCTTCAAAAAAAATTATCCATTTCTGTACAAACACTATCTTCTTTGAAATTAGAAAGAAAAAATTCATATGTATATATATATACTGTATAATCACCCAAAGCTTTTCAAAGATGAATATCAAGCTACGGGATGATCACCCAAGATAAAACACTCCTAAACGACCAACTAGTAAACACGAAAATTTATTGTCACGAATGTCAAATAATTTCGTCTTCATTACAATAATTACCATTCAGAGTGCGTCAATTTTTTTTTATTTTTTTAAACTTTTTATGTTGTAATTGAGGTTCGGTTATCACTACATATCACTGCACGCCCAAACTTTGGGATTAGTGTTAAGTTTTCAGGTGGGGTTTCTTAGCAAATCCCACGGGTTTTTTTTCTTTTTTTTTCTCACTTTAATCAGAAAAGTTTGTCACACTCCATAAGACATTCATTCACAACCTGGGTCTCTACACAGGATGAGAGGAGGTAACCTTACCTTACTTGCCAGTCTTATAGCCGTAGCACATTTATGTACATCAACACCATTTATGCAATGCACACATCCAAATCTTATGCCAGCATGTAGTCAATGATGATCAAAGGGGCTACACAACCAAGCAAGAACCACTCGAAAGACAGGGAGTAAAAGTAACCAGGCACAAGTTCCGACACTTGATCACAGCATTTTCACAACATGCGCTCATTGTCCACTCTTCACGCCAAACAACAAACACTTACGCTTGCATATCACGTAACACTCGCTCCACTTGCCATTCAATAACAACTCTGCACTCAGAATTGCTACCACTGTAGGTTAAATGCACGTCACTCATACAAAGCCCTTCGATATTCAGTGTCCTCACTAGCAGCTCCTTGAATTTGCTACAATAACAAACACTTTCTCTTCATATATTCATCAATGATGTATGATACATTTCTAGGTAAAGCAAGCAAGCCAAATATTCTTCACTGAAGAAACTTGCTTCTTAGGTCACAGCCAAAAATAATGGGAGGTGCCAATAATGCAACTAAAGGTTTGTTGTTTCCTATTTTTTCTATTCCTGTAAAATGTTTTTTCATTTGAGCACCAACGAGGGAGCCCTTGTCAATGACAAGGAATTGTCCCCAAGTAATTATCATTGCCATCACACACACAAAATGGCTGTTCATGGTTTTTGATTCAGCCAAGTCACAGGCAAGCACTCTTTTTAATATAAGTAGCTATACACAATTCACAATGCCACACCGAGTTCTGAGGAATGGCTCCAAAATTTTCTCATTAATTTACAAGGCTATTATTGTCAAAAATAAACTCTCAACTGTACAATTAAGCAAAACTGCCATAATTTTGGCACCGGTCATAATTGACTCTCCAGTCGAGCACATTGCATACGGAGCTAACAGCGCACAATGTTTTCACTATATACATATAATAATGGCAGGCAGCATAGGCACTGGAGAAGGATGATGCAGCCACGTGCTACAGCACTAACTGGGCCGGACGTGGGGTGCAGAGTCACCAGGCTGGGGTTACAACACTTGTTCTAATATAGAAATCACCAGGGAGAGCAAAACTAGCAATGCAAATGCAACAACCTCGCTTGCAATGGGTTGGTCTGTGTTGGGACAAGGCAAGACCAGCCGTATTGTCTTATTAGTATTCCTTCCGTTTAAATAGGCTCCCTGTAAGTGATTCCCCAGCCTGGAGGGCAGCCGTCTCTGGTTCGTCGTCATCACCACAATCAAGTTAAGAGTCAAGTTCTTCATTTCGGTGATTTCGGTCTGGCAGAATCACGGGGTCTGAATGGCATGGGGCCTCCTCGTTCACTCGAGAGACGATTTTCCCTTGGCGGTCCATCTCTTCTCATAGGCTTGCCATCTCGCTCGCGGGGTATCAAAACTTTCTCTAAATAGAAATTCATGAATTACAATGCATCCTAATATCATTTTGGGGAGTTTAAATGTACGGTAAAAAAAGTTAATCTCTCAAAACATAAGCAAGACGAGGAATCTGGCACACTGCATCTTGCAAGGTTATAATTCATCCTCATCAAATACCTATGGACATCGCATAACACTACCCTCAGCACAAATAAGAATACTTTGTTTCAATTTGTATTACTTGTTTTATTTCTAAAATTATAATCACCCATGTACTGTACATAAATATTCCAAAGTTAACACAAAAAATTAGTCACCATGAACTAAGGGTGGGTAAATTACAGGGCAAAGCCCTTTCCAACGTGAGTCCCAAACTGATGGTTGCTCATACCTCTGACTGAACAATTTAAGAGAGAGAGAGAGAGAGAGAGAGAGAGAGAGAGATTGATTGATTTTTACCTCAAAATGCAGAGGGGGTGTATTAGATGTGGGAAAACAGGAGAAAAAAAGTTTATAAAATGCATTTATATAAAATTGTTATATCAAAGTTTTACCCTTTTTAAATGAGTCCCAATCACACCACCTTATCGTCCCAATCACACCACCTTGATAAATCTTGTAAGTAGAAACACCCTAATGTGCATGCCTGGCTTTCACTCCAATGGCCCAAAAGACAGAGGCATCACTCCTCCATGCTAACCTCCACCTGGCAGAGTATGGAGTCGGGAGGTGGGCAATGGAAGTTTAAGACTGACAGTTTGTAGACGGGAAGAGGGCTTACAATTAATGGCATGTAGAAAAACTTCTTAATGCAAAGACAGTTCCTACAAACCATTAATTGCAAATTAGGAGACAGGACAACGGAAAGGAGCCAAGGAAAGGGGGAGCCGATCGAGATATATAACATCCAATCTGCTCAAGTAACATCATCCTGAGTCGTTGGAGCTTCCATAAAATAATGGATGTGCAAAGGAAAGGATCCTCTCCAAACACAAGAAGCATAAGGTAGGTACTCAAGGAAACCCATACCTCAATGTATGAAATTATCATGAGGGAACTCATGAAGAGAATGTGGCTGACTAATTCCTCTCTGAGCTGACAAACTTGATTAGAAAACATGACTTTACATTAAAGGTACGTCACAACACAGGCAACCAGTGATAACCTGGGAAGCAAAGAATCAAGACTGTCTTTGGAGATCGTACACAGGAACGAAGCCTTGTCCTCTGGATCAGTGGAGTGTCATTTGTCATGTGCACTAAGATGTCCCCTTTCAACATCTATCAAGTTGGTGCTATAACTTTCTTGGAGAGTAAGACAATTTATACTTAATGGGCCTATAAGCGCACACAGAGGGTTATAAATAAGTTGCCAAAATGCAAAACTAGGATACGAAAGAGAAGAAAGCAAAACAGTGGTATAGTATTAATAATAAAAGAACATATATGTTGAAATAAGCAATCATAAAAAAGTACTCTTATTCAGGAACACACTTTTACAGTACAATCATGCAATCTACCATCTGAAATCTCAAACAGCTGACATCCTTTCACTATCTGCACAATAAAATTCTCAATGATTTTCAAGAAATATGGATGTGAAGCTTATTAAAAATTAAGCATTTCTTCATTCAGCTTTCACTAGCTGTGCAGTTATTGGGTGACATTAAATGTGAGCAAGTGCATGACTTGGAGGATGACTGGGAACCAAAACAGAGCAATGAACGATAAGGAAGACAATGGACGACTGGTACAGGTAACTTTTAGGTATTTGGGAGTAAATGAGAGAAGAGAGTAGGTCACAAAAAAGGTGATGGAAAGTAAGTATTAAGATGTATGCAGACTGGAGAAATCTAGATTTATGGAAGCCAAGGTGGGATTGTATGAATGGAATATATTGGGCAGACTCTATTCATGAGAGTCAATCGCAGATGTTAAAGGTGAATGAAAGGAAGCTATAGATATGAATTGTTTACATATTACAGCATACAGAACTGAAAGCGCACAGAATAAGCAGATGAGTAGGAGTAAGAATAAGCAGATGAGTAGGAGTAACAAATGGGTTTGCATAGGTGAAAGAATATTTTTGAGGTGACTCAGTGATATGGAGAGTTGATGGACAACAGATAAGACACCATTATTGAAAATTTTATGCATTTATGACCCATTTACTTTTTTTTCCTGACATTTCTTGCTTGTGTGTTTTCCCCAAGTATACCCGGGCCTCAAAATTCCGAAAATAATAGTTTTTTAGTTATTTCTTAATGCCACAATGCTAATTAACAAATGGGCAAATTTGGAGGGTCAAGAGTACAGTTTTAAAGCCAACCACTCTCTCTGACCAATATTTGAACAAAGGAAACCAGAGAATACCTGAAAACTATCATTTTTTCTACGGCTTGACATGTCATAAGGCAATGTGAGTACTGAGTATTATACTAAACTCGTAGTTTTGTAGTCAAGAGATTTTTATAATCACTACCACAAACTGAAGCAAGTGATTTACATTTGGTCAGTACGATATACGTAAAATTGAACTGCAATGTATTTTATTGAAAATAAAACCTTTAACGTTAACCGAGAGGAGTTTTTACTCTTAAACACCTTTTTAATGTTGAGCAAACAGTCACACCAATAGGAGAATGGGAAAGATTCTGCTATACGTTTCTTTAGAAATTTGTGGACACACTTGCCAGTTGCAATTGATGCAGTCACATAGTCGTTTTACAGTTGGTACTACATCTAACCATGGGTAATGTTCACCTCTCAGACAAAATACTTTATAGTTTTGACTGCATTTTAAAGTGTGATAACCTTATTAAAGCTTTAATTTTCTTCATTCAAGTCTACCACTTACTTAATCATCATTAATAGGGACTTGTACGATATCCTCATAATGCTGTCATCTGAACTGCCATTTTATTTCATGCCTACATGATCTGGAAACTTGTACAGATTACACTCACTTCTTTTGATTTATGGTTACCATGTCTGATTCATCACGTCTAAAAGAAATTTTAGAAAAAACTTCCGTGTGGTTTTATGGTACTCCTGAAGATACTCAAACTATCACAAACTGTTGTCAAATTGTAGTATTTAGTCTTATGAGCAGAAATGGATGACTTCTGGAAGGTGGATGGTTGCACTGTATGTTGAAAAATGATGGCTTGTAATTGTTTAAAATTAAATTCTAAAACAACATTAATGGACACCACTTGTACTGTTCTACCTAACAAAACCAACACTAATTCCAAGACTTTACACAAACTAAGAACCTACCAACAACATGCAAATACATTTGTTACAGTGCTCCGAACATTTTTAATGCTCAGCTTCTCTGCATGGAAAAAAAAAAATTCAATAGACTACATCCCACAGACATCCTGTTATATAACCTTAGTGACTCAAACGGAATGCAATCCTTCTACTATCAAAAAATGTGCTTTAAATTCTAACTTTCATCTCGTAATTCCCAAAGATAAACTAAACCTTAAGAAATACGTAGGGTAAAACTAACACCACAGAAAATATCTATGTAACTTCATCATGCTTTCACTCCAAAACTAACCAATAAGAACCTACCTTGAGGTTGTTTAGTCTGAGGTCTGGTATGAAATCTCAATTTCTTTTCCTGTTCTTCTTTTTCTTTGAGCTCGGCTGCCAATCTCTCCATGTGTTCCTTGGATGCCAGTGCCATTTTTGCCCAACTTGTTTTGTGCTCCTATAGCAACAGAGAAAGCCACAATTAAACTTTGTAAATTTGCATAGTTTCTGCATAACAAATACAACTTACTTTAATCACAGCTTACGTATACAACACCTACATTCCACGAACTGTGTCAATCATTATCGTAAATCTAAAAACTACATAACAGCAACATTGGTAATAATTTTAAACTGTGTCAATCATTATCGTAAATCTAAAAACTACATAACAGCAACATTGGTAATAATTTTAAACAAACTGCCAATTCTGTGTCATTCTTACCCCATCATTATTGTTCAATGACTGCGAACAACTTAATTTGTATTCTGCATTGCTCTCATCACTATTCACCTTCGCATCAGATTTGGGAGTCCTGGGAAATAATAAAATTCACCAGTTTTACTACACATTAAATATCACAAAACATTTCTCAAAGTAAAACTTAGATATAAAAGCCTGGGTAGCAAATAATCATCATATCCTCACCTCTAACATTTCTTCAATTCAGTCATTACCCAGTGTATCAGACTAATTTCTTAAAACCTGAACCATAAGCCATTATTAAAATAATATCTAACTATAATGTGGCATGGAACTTTCAAGCACATTAAAACTGCTACCACCCTAACACTGAAAATAATTTGTTTCAACTGCATTTACTTTATTTTTCATCTGATGTATCTAATTTTTTTTTTTTTTTTTGTTGAAGCAAAATAAATTACCATATTCCCAAACTTCCTCCCCAAAAAAATCCTAGTTTTAGCTAGTACAAATAAAGAATCAAAATGGTTTTTCATCAATTATAAGTGTTTTCCTACTGTCTCGGACTGTGCCACATGGCATACTGATCAAGAACCCACGGGTCAAATGGAGAAGAGAAGGGGGTTGAGTACCCCTTTAAAATTGATGGACAACCTGAATGAAAAATAAAAATATTTCACCAAAAACTGTAATGAGCAAATGGTAAAATGTAATTACTTAGGAGAAGGTGGCGGTGAAGAATCTCCATTCACCAAAGGTGTCCGAGTCTCCCTCGACTCGGGTCTCTCTCTCTCACGATTTGCATCTCTGTGGCAGCGAGGCTCCCTTGGACCTTTGGTGATCCACCCCTCGGCGTCTGCTTTGTCCTCCTTCCATTGGCGTGTTGGGAGGGGCCTGTTCTCCTTGCCACTCCTCAAACTTCCTTCCCTTCCTGCACGATGATAGTCTCTGTCACGGATGTTGTTTCCTCCAGATCGCATCATGTCTCGGTGGTCGCGTGAATATTCTCTTGGATGGTCCCTGGTGTAATCCCTTCGGTCTCTGTGCCCACCGCTAGCTCCAACACGGCGGTCCTCGCGCACCCCACGTTGCTCCCGAGGTATTTGTCTTGTATCACTTTGCTTGTTAGTACTCGAACTAGGTTGTGAAGCACTACTCTGTTGTGTGGTAACTGCTGAACTACTAGAGGCTACATTCACTGACGATGTCACTGGAACTACAACTGTTGTACCCTGAGATGGGCTAGGAATTGTGGCCGTGGAGGATGAAACTTGACTAGCTTGTGTGGCTGCTGCTACAACTGTGGGTGCTGCAGTTACAGTAGGGCAAGGGGATGAAGCTGATGATGTGTTTGGGGGTGCAGACACCACAGATTCCTGGGGGAGGTCTTTTTCTGATGACTGAGAGGTTGGTCTGGGTTTCGCTGTACCTTTCATCACATCGGAAAAGCGCTGTGTATCACTTCCCCATGGAGAAGGAAGTGGTTCGGCAGGTCTTTTCTCTTCCGCTACAGGAGTCTGCTCATCAGCACCTAAAAGAAAAACAAAAATTAATTTCCTACAAGCAAGGTGTCCAATATAACCAATTTTTATACGATGGAAAAATATAAAATACGCAATTATAAAGTATATTTAAACAATACACTTCCTCACAGAAGAGGATGAATAAAAATTGCCTGAAACAGTCACCCTTCAATTGCAGACACAAGGATGAAACCAACGAAGACAACTTTTACAAGAAATGCTTTCCTTTCACTATACATGAAAATCATAAGCAACAAACTGTGCCAACAAGCTACACTGTGAAGACACTGACTTTTGTGCTTCCTGGATATTAAAGCCCTTACAGCCAGCACTCACAGTCCATGCCTCATCACTCCCAAACATTTTCAGTTACACACCCATACCACCCTGCAACAAATCCTTCACATGACCTAATGCTACGCAAACAATTCACATTTACTTCCAACCTAATTTTCATGCTCCATTCAACACCAATTCCAAAAGGTACTTCTATGGAGACCTAGATCACATAATTTGCAATTCACCTCACCTCTTTACCCTATCTTCATTAGTTACACAGTCGTTACAAATCCCTGTATGAATCAACCACTTCCATACTGTGTTGTTACAAATACCTTTATAAATCATCCACTTCCATATTGTCATTCATAACAACACTTCTTAACTGATCTTCCATACACCCTTACTACTAATATGTATAATTCTCAATCTTTTCATCTTTACACACTACCACAGTCCCTAGCTTTGCCCATTATCACCAACACCATCAATTGCACTAAAGATATTGCTACAAGTTTCACATCAATGGAAGATCTGGAATGGTCAATGAACCATTCTTCTGAGCTAGTTTTTCCTGAAAGATGTCTTGGAAATTTACCATGTGCCCTAGAGACTGATGGTTACTTTTTTCACAGACCTATCCTAACCGCTGAGGAGGGTCCCCTTTGCTGGAGAGTAATAAGAACTTGAGTGTATGAACTCTCAATGGAGAGTATAATTTATCCTCATTTATAATAGTAAACAAACAAATTTATCAAAAAATATAAGCAGTCACAAAGATTCGTTTGCATATCAGTATATCTTCAGTACAACTATCAGAATCAAAACTTGTTCGCGTGTCACTTTTACAAATGGTAACAAAATGCAAAATATTTTCAGCTTTTAAAGATTACATTTTTTTCATTTGGAACGTTTGTACTGTGCGGATTTTTATCTCTTTTCTATTTTAATTTGCTAAGTCATGTTTGTGCAGTGATTTTACACTACACTTTAAAAGTGCAATACAATGTTATATATTGTTATTCCATATCTCTAATATTTTCCATTTTGGCATTTACTTTTCATTTATCCCATACTATAAAACATGGTGCCACAAGCCTACATCGAATATTGGAATGTTGTCAAAATTTTGAAAAACTGAACCACTACAGCCCCATCTATTTGCTAGCATTAAGAAATTGTTGGTCAGGACAATATCTAAAAAATATAGCTGGCACTTTACAGTTTATAATAGCTGGTAATCTATTCAAGTTTTCCAATTCACTGGTACATCAACTTCAGAACTTGAATAAACCAAAAAAGTGTTTTAAATATATATATAAGATAATAGTATGCTGTAGCAGCCAAATACACGGTACTTAATGCACTGACAGTTGTACGTGCACTGTGCACCAACCAAAAAAAGCCATCAGCTCACATTGGTGCAACCTTATTTTTATGGTTCAGATTTTTCCCAAAAACTGAGGTGTGTCTTACAGGCTGCAACATCACCAACGCCAGGAACTCTGCCCAACCAAAAAAATGAAAACCAAACCTGCAAACTGTGTGGTAACACTTTAGTAGTTTTAAGGCCAATTGTATCTGCAGGCAAGACTTCACAATCACATACCACCTCCCAGTTGATTCATTTTGTTTATAGCTGGCTAACTAAATACTGTATTGTATATAAAAAAAGACTAATCTTTTCTGTTAAATGGCAAAACACAGTAATTAATATATAAAAAAAAAGACTATCTTTTCTGTTAAATGGCAAAACACAGTAATTAAAAAAAAAATTAGCTGATGACAATTTAGCCTGCAATACCATCATGATGGCAAAATTAGAAACATCATAACCCAGACCCATTTTACCACCTTTGGCCCGCTGAATATTACACCTAATTATTCAAACCTGGTATAAATTCACCCCTTACCTGGAAGTGGTGGAAATGCTGTAGCCTGTAGGTCAAACTGTGGTGGTGGAGGTGGGGGTGGGGTTGATTCCTGGCTATTGTTGCCAGACTTGTCCGCAGCTGGTGGCTGAGCATTGTTACCACGCTGAGGCATGCTGCGACCACTACCACTGGCTGCTGCTTCATCATCACGTCCACGAGGCCGTCGACGTGCCCCACGAGATCTGTGTGATTTGACAAGCCATTTAATCTCATGTACATTTCGTCAATTGGTTAAGTGTCATCACCTTTCCATTTACAGGCAGTCTTCAGTTATTGGTGAGGGTTCCATTCTGGGGGTGTGATGATAACCGAAAATCGCTACTAACCGAAAATCGGCGATTTCCGGACTTATCGGCGTCGAAAAGTGCCGATTTTTGGTTATCGGCACCTCTGTTAGGTATGTATTGGCGCCAATACCAAATTATCGGCGCCGATAAGAGGAAATTGCTGATTTTCGTCGCTGGACAAGCGCCATAAAACTGTATCGTCATTAACCGAGCCCACAGTTAACTGGGGGCTGCCTGTACTGTTAATCAAATCACATGCAAGACTGTAAGGATACATAACACTATATAACACTGAGATAAAAAATACTTACAACTGCCGAGCAGTCTGCGGATCCCTCGGCATGGGATAATGATGGTGATAGTGGTGATAATGGTCATTACTGGTTGCATTATTATTACTATAGCTGCTGCGATGTGGTTGCCCAGATGGCTGGTGTTGCTGCACGTGATGATGGGTGGGTGGAGGCGGTGGAGGAGGGCCCTGACCCTGCTGATGTGGTGAAGGAATCTGAGTGGTGCTGTTGGTAGTCATGGTAGGAGCAACAGCAGACGTGGTTGCAGCAGAAGTAACAGAAGTTGCAGTAGACACAGTGGATACTGTGGCATTGAGCATAGATGTACTTGAGGGTGGAGGGTTCAAAGAACTCGCCGATGTGTTCACAGACTGAGATGAGGCTGAAGTACTAGTAGTGTTCTTACATACCGTCACCACCTCTTTCTTATCACTGCGTATCACTTGTGCTGACCCCATCGGTGGACTAAATGATGTATATAAATCTGATTCACTAACTATGGCGAGGTCGCAATGAGCAAAGCTGAGATGGTTAGGATGGTTGTTGCTGCCGGTGACAGTTGACACTGGCGTTGCAGGATGGGAGGGTGGTGGTAAAGGGGGTGGTGGCGAGGGAGGTGGACCTCCATTACTGGAAGGCAAAGGGTGATTCGACCGATGAGAAGGAAGCGAAGGAGATTGAGAAGACTGAGGTCTGTGATAAGGTCTCTGGTTAGGGTGATAATGGCCACCCATATGACCACCTTGGTTATTACCACTTGAACCACCTTGACTGCCTGCATTATTATGTCGATTATCACCTTTGTCAAAGCGATTACCATCACGTTTATTATTCCTTGAAAAAGAATAAAGATTACCATCAGTGAATATTACATTAGTAAAATATTACTTCAATATTTTAGACAAACCAATGTAATCATGAAATGTTAAACACTGCATATACTTAAAAAAAAAATAAAAAAAACCTCAGCACACCAACCTTCGGTTCTGATTATATCTAACATTATGGTTTGAAGTCGGGGGTTTAAAGGCAGCTTGTGGTGAAAGTCCATTAAATTGTAAGAATCCATTTATGTCATAAAAACCACTTGGCGCTGTCCACTGCACCATGTTGGGGTAGAACTGGAAAAAATAAACATTTTCTTATAAAGGATCCAAAAATTATAAATATTGCTATTACTGTTACAAAACCAGTTGCCAACCTAGATGGAAAAGCGGAATGCTTTGTGCTTAAGGTCCCAAACAGGGAAAGCAGCTCAGTACAATGTTAACTGTTATGTAAAGAATAATGTTCAAGAGAAATAAAAAATAGTTGGAAAAAAGATGAGAGACAAAGTAAAGCAAATAAGACCATAAATAAAGTATAAAGTGATGACTTGACAATCTACTGTGTGAAAAGCAATTTCACCAAGTTTGAACTTTTGAAGTTCTAACAAATTGGTAGCAAGAGCAAAACTCTCACATGGTATTGTCTGGTAAGATCTGTATGCAAAGGACAATAAGAAATATGAAATATCCATAAGCACAACAAAATAATTGAATGATGGTGCCCGAGATATCAAAATCAGGGATTTCAAGACTGTGATAACTCTAAGTTTACAATCAACAATTTGGAATGCAAGTCAGCCAACAAACGTGAAGTTCATGATAATTCTACGTTTATAATCAACGATTCAGGATGCAATCCGCTGACGAACACCAAACATGGAAACACTATTCACATTTAACAAATCCTTCAAGAATGGATCACTATGATGGAAATGTAGTGGAACTATACAAAAACTGTATTAAACAGTAGATGGATTTGAAAGCAATCTTTTTTTCCGTATAAGGTTATCATGAAATGCAATTTACTGGACTAAATCAAAAGTCAGAAACTGACCTTCTGGCATTATCTACATACAAAATATAAAAAAGAAAATACTCACAAAGGCAGTCGGCATATTTGCCGGCATCGTATAGGTGTGTGTATAGGAGTTTGCGCTAACTGAAGTAGGGGGTGAATACATGAAACGCTGGCCAGTGGGACCAGAGAAATTGGCATTTTGTTGTGGAGTGCCTGGTCCTGAGGGTAGACCAGCTGACCCTGGTGTAGAAGGAGGACCTGACCCATCTTTGCCTTCAGTCCCACTTTTACCTCCGTACGATGGTAATACTGATAAACAACCTAATCTTGAAACTGGCTTTGTCTTTATCCTTGCTAGAATGGGCTTGCCCTGAAAAGAAGTCGGGTCGAGTTATTTTCTTCTGAGGCTGAACGATCTTAAAATGAAAACTTCTATCTGAAAGGACTGACAAGTACAATGCATTTCGACTGTAAAGTTAAATCCTCCGCAGTTTCCTAATTTTTATGTTTATAACTTGAAAATAATTTAATTTTAAACTGCTTGCTTTTCAATACAACTGTAACCTACAGGGCATTTCCGATAAGTTTAATCCACATAATTCACTACAATAGTCACTTCCTTTTCAATGTAATGGAACAAAACTGATATGTTTCTAAAGAAATTAATCAAATGCTGGGCAGAGAATTATTTAAATTTAGAAATTTGCCTGAAGGAATAAATATCTCCACCATAAGTTAAATCATGATAGCTTTAAGGGTGTAAACGAAGAAACAGAAAAATAATCTTACCTTGAATGTTTGCACAGTTCCTCTTAGAAACCAATAAGCTTTTTGTGCATCTTCGTCAGACTCAAATGTTACATACCACGATGAATTGTGGACAAACTCGCATGAAACTACTTTAGGGCAATCATCACTTTTAAACACAGCCTGCAATAAGTGAAATGTTTATCAATATCAAGTCTTCAAGGCAGCTGAAATATATGTTTATAGGTCAAATGCAACACAATATCACAGCATCTTAAAACCTACAGCAGTTATTAAAACCAAATTAATGGGCTTTCTGAGGTATCCATGATTTTTAAATGGTCATAATTTATTTCCAATAAGTATTATACTACTTTTACCATAAGACCACATTGCAATAACAAATTGTTATCTTATACATTACAGCAAAATACTTTACAATGCTCCCAACAATACTAACTACATACCTCCTATTACCACCCATTCATTTGCCTTAAAAACAAAAGAACCTGGTCAACTTCAGTCAGGTACTAAATGCTGTAACACAAATGGAACTCTTGAAAATAATTTATATATAAACAGTACTGTACCTCTATTTCTTCAACAGGTGTTGTTTCCGGAATTTCTCTGAGAATCACAATACAACGCTTGTAATTTGGTCGAACTCTGTTGTTCTCCTCGTCTAACTGTACGCAAGGTGATTCTGAAGTGGAAGAAGTCATTTTCAGAAAACCTAGGTAAGTATTGTCAATGTCTGCAACACGCAAATCACCAAACAATGCAATCTGATTTAAAATTGACTGACACTGCTAACTGGATCAAAAACAAGGTATAGATAGTGCCAGTGCTCTGCAGCATCCATTTGGCAACCAACTGCAAGGGTCTCTGGCCCTTTTTAATTTTCCTCTGGTTTATTTCCAACTACAGTAGCTCTCCAACTTCTGACTTCACCGAATATCGATTTTCGTTTCGGGTTCAAGAATGGGCCAAAGAAAAACGTCAAGATGTGGTTTTGCTGGTCTCGAGCTGGTTTAAACATTAAAATTTCTTAATGCATATCATTTACACAACTTCTACTGAAATATATTTGTAAAAATTAAAAAAATTAGCAGATAATTATTTCCCTCCAGGAAAGCCTTGAACCTTGGAGGAATCTCAAACACCCTAATACTGCTCTCTAAGTTGAAAATTGTACCTTTCTATGCAATCTACAGCTCTTGAGTAGACTTTTCTGTGAAATCAATGTCTTTTCCAAGCCTGAAGTCTGCCCAAAAAAAGGACACTCCTGCTTATTCTTTATGAATAATAATCCAAGTTTGAAAGCATTGTCGTTAAGGCCTACCCCTGGGTCACTACTTTTAAATGTGACCAATGATTGATACACACACACAAATGTCAGCCTTTATCATTTAAGTGAATCCCTATCATCAGGCCAAACCTTGACTGCCAATGTTTCCAAAATAAAGCCATGGGCATCAATAACCATTGTGTGTGGTGTATCGTACTGGGCGTTTTTCTCATATGTTAATGGCTTTTGCTTAAGTCTTGATTTCACACAGGCTATATATATTTTATATTTTCATTTTTTCAATACCATACCTATAATCCCCTTTCAGCAGAGGATCCACAGCATATTTACCAGCATTTAGGTGTCCCTACTCATCTATTAGTGAGTGTAACTAGCATTCAGGTGTCCCTACTTGATTCATCTATTAGCAAGTGTAACACTTGAGCACACACACACACAACACTTCAATATTCAGCCTTAATGGAAGAACACTGGAATAGAATAGAAAAATAACCTTTAGGCCAAAGGCCATGCACTGGGACACAGGAGGTCATTCAACAATGAAAGGTAAACTGAGAGTACGGAAGTTTTAAAGGTGCAACAGGATGGAAACCTCGCAGCTGCGCGATGAATTGACCGTAAGGAGAATGGGAAGTAAGACGGGAGACAGATAATATGAACTGGAGTACAATAAAAAGAATGCAAGGGGTTGCAGCTAAGGGCCAGAGGGACTGCAAGGAAACCTAAATAATGCCTACAGTTTACCATATGAGATGCACTGATGGGGGAAAAAATCACTGACAGAACTTTGTAAATGTCAAAACTCAATTGTCAAAGTCCAGATTGCACACATATTTACCAGAATTTCAAGTTGTGCGCCATTGTGTGTACCTAAATATTTAAATATAAGTATCCTAAGTCTACTGGGATTAAAAGCTGATCGAATAATCTTCCCTTTTGGGGAGCTGAATTGCTCACCTTGACTTAGCAGGCCAACATTACAATACCAGGCACAGATGCTTTGCAGTTCAAACCCAGACAGGTGTGGTTCGTCTTATCAACTAGCTACAGGCTAAACTGCCTAATTATATTGTCTTAAAACAGTAAAGTAGTTATGCTATCGCTGCATACTCAACTTGTATGCTCTATGACCAGTGATTTAAATGCATACTTTTTGCAACGTACCAAAAAACACAATGTAACAAACCACCAGGAAATCTGCCTTAAAACAAACTACTGAACACGGAATGTAGAGCTGAAATGTAATATATCTGTACCTTTGGTCGATTTTGGAAACTTAAAATTGAAAATGCAGTACTCTAAACATGGTCCCCTCCTAATTTAATGTTTATAAATTTACATTTTCCATACAAAGTGTGGTACATTTTAGAAATTCATTGTATACAATACTAGGCTGACATAATATAAGTACTAAATGATGCCCCCCTTCCTTTGATTATACTTGAATTTTTAATCATTAGATGTCTTGTAGCATACACATACCTTTCAAAGCCTCCACAATAATGCTGTGATCATTAGTGATATTCTTGAACTGAGAGCAATTCGCCAATATAAACACTGGTACGTACTGATCACTGTCCATCTGTGATATAAGGTAAGGGTCGTTGTTCAAGTTCTCTCTGAAAAAACAAAATTAAGTTAATAATTTACAATTCAAAAACCTTGAAAAACTATTAAGTACAGCTACAATGCCAAAAAAAAACTGAAAAACTATCAAGTACTGTATAGCTACAGTGTGATGTGAATTCTACAATTCTCAATGAGATCATATTAACGTAATTTTTTAGTAATTTATATCTTCAGCCTACAATACATGAGTTTTTATGTAGGAGCTTTCTTTAGCATTAGTTGAAATCGGTCACTGAACACTTTCGGTGCCCAAGTTAAGCTACAGAGAGTCATCTCTCACTCCTGAGGCAGAAACTAAAACGAAATGGGCAAAAGCTATTTGAAAATCCTATGAGTTTAGGAAGCACTCAGGAAATGCCCAAGTTAGCAATGCAAACAGTTACGCTACAGTACTTTTAAAGATCATGTTACTTTTCATAATGATCATGTGCTAAAGATTCAACAGTACCAAAGGCATAGTCATCCCTTTCTAAGAAACTGACAGATATCTTTTTAGCCTTTCTCCACTTTTGATAAGGCCCTGCGCTGCAAAGGCGACCAGCTGGCACACTCCTAGTACAATGCATAAAAAAAACTAGTTAAAAAAAAAAAAAAAAAAAAAAAAAAAAAAGCACGAAAACCCCACACATGAAAGAAGCTTCATTAAAGAAGTTTCTAGCTGATGGTCAATCAGGGATCAATAAGCCATTCAAAGTTGGCCATGGCTGAAGACAGCTTAATGAGACAGGCAAATGGGGGTTGACAACTCACCAACCTACCACAAGTTAACTTCTTTGTTACCAAGTCTAAAGATCTAATTATAGGTTGCTCTGTAATCATTTACCTGGAATAACCTTACAGTATATCTAGAATGCACTGCCTATCAAATTAAAATTGCAGGAGTTCTGTATATATCTTTTCACATTAAAATCCCAGGTGTTCTGTCTTTCATTTAAAACCTTTCAAAGATAAATTTACCATTTTCACTTCACATTTACCACATTTACCAAAAATCAGATGCACTAGCATGGAAAGCAATTTGATCAATGTCAAAAAATTCCAATCACCTATAAAAACTAAAAAAAAAAAAAAAAAAAAAAAAAAAAAAATATTCCAATTTTCTGACATGGGACAGCACTGGGAGGGTATCTGGACGGTGCTGGGGAATGGTTTTAATTCAAACTGGCCAAATTTTACAAGAAATTAAAAACCAGTCATCAATGAATTTCTAAATACAGTTGCAAAATCTCTGCCAATTTATCGGAAGATTATTAGCAAGGTTAATATGCATCAACAGCCATAACATATAACTGAAACATACATTTTTTGTAAATGTTCAAGGTACAAAATGAACTTATAGTTACTACTGTTTTTTCAATAATTACGATTAGAAATTTCTGTTTTCCACAAAACATCCCTTGGGTTGTAATTTGGTTTCAACTTGAAACATCTATAAAAAAAAAAAAAAAGGATAACCATTTGGCTTTACGATGTGATCACAACTAGCATTAAATCTTGAAAAACCATTTACAGCAGACAACAAAAATTATTTCTAAGCTCAAAAGCAGTAAGCCAGAACCAAGTGAGCTTTACCCAGGATGGGTCTCACACTACCCAAAGACTTTCCAAGGGTTAATCAATTGACTTGTCCAGCTGTGACCGTATAAAATTACAAGTGAATTGGTCTTCTATCATACTTAAAACATTCTGGCAAGAAAAGTTATATGACTACAGTACCAAGCTTGGAATACCACTAAAATACAAGCCCACAATTTGCAGAGCATATAATTGCTACTAATAAGAAAATACAAAATTCACCAAACAATTTTGCATAAAAGTGTTGAGCAGATTTGTTCTATAGTCCACTGTACTCACAAAACCTATAAAAACACCACCTCACCTGGAAAAAACATATTCCACCTGCTGCGCTACCATCTGTTGTATCTGGTCCCGTGTAAGTGGTTGTGAGGCCTGCTGTTGCTGGGCCACAGGCGTGGCTGCTGGAGTAACTGGAGTGGGAGTTGGAGTTTGTGCTGGGGTAGTCTGTGTGCCTTGATTCTCACTGGTGGTAGCTGGGGTGGTCAGTTCTCCACTTTTCCCCCTCTCTTCGCTCACTTCTTCCAGATTTACTGGCTGACCGGAGACGCCTTCTTGAGTGGCGTCGCTACTGCAAGAAGGAACCGGGGAGGGCAGCGAAGGAGTGGGAGGCAACAGCGAAGTACTTGTCTGCTGACTGTCCCCTTCCGCAGGCATTTCACCATTCTGCTGGCCGCTGCTCACGGAAATGCTGCCGTCCTCGGGAATCCTCTCCTGCTCACTGTTCGGTGAGGACGCAGCCATTTCTTCTATCGTCTCTGTAACAGATGCCTTGCTCAGCGACGGTGTTTCTGTGGATACAGCAACACCATTGGAGGAAGTTTCCAAGAAGGCAGAGGAAGAGGAGGATGTAGTTGTAGTGGTAGTGGTGGAACAGGAGGCAGAAGCCTCCACCGGTGACTCTACTGCCATTGGTGTGGGAGTATCAGGAGTGGAGGGGGGGCAGGCCCCGCAATACTGCTTGCCAACATCCCCATTCATGAAGGGGTAAACTGGAAAAGAGCAATGGATATTTAAGACACGATTCCACAAAAACAAAAATTAGAAAAACTATTATAAACTTAGCAAAATGAAAGGGACCCCGATAATGTTATCAAATAAATTCTGTGACGGATTTATTTCCAATATTCAAAATTAGTTGTCGACTGAAATTTTAACTTAGAAAAGATGCTTCGGACTGTCAATGGTGAATCATAACCAATACATTTTGGGATGATTAACATGGACATCATAAAACAAAAATTAAATGGGTGACCAAGCATAAGACGTCTCTAAGTGTGAGCGAGTCTTGCAATAACCATACCTGCTGCAAAGTGCTACAAACATTTAGTTTACCAACATGTATCAGGCACAGTGTTCCTGAAACATGGAAATGTGGCTTCCAGTGTGGAAGTTTTGACACACAAGATAATCCGGTGTAGAAGTGGCATCTTCATTTTATGGTCTCCAACACAAAACGTGGAAAAAATTTCCACACGTTTTATGGGTATAATGTGGTCAGATATATTATTTTCTTATACGATGCGATTCATCTACCAATATTCAGTGTCATTTGCATCTTTATACATGTTCATAAAATAATGACTACATGAAGAACCATCAAAGAATAGTTGTTTAAGCACCAAATTATGAAGCAGCAGAAGTCGATCGAGTGAGGTCTTCATTGATACACAGAATGAAGACTAAGGAACTTAAATCTATTGAGAAGTTTTAATAAATGTAAAAAGTGATAGCAATACGCCTGATAACGGAAGTTCTTTGCAAAATGATATTGCAAATACGATTAATGTTTAGATCTTTTTTCATTTAATGCTGTAGCATGTCACGAGACCTATGTAACGATAACCATTTAGGTTTTCCTGTTAACGTATGTTTACTTAAGGGAAATGATCTCTTAGACAGTAAAGAAAAGTATATACCGTTTTACATGTTAGATTTTACCAATGGTCAAAATAATATAAAATTTAGGCGAGCGTGGAAGTCAATGTTCTGGAATTGTGGCAACACTGATCAGGCTTGCAGACCAGTGCAGTCTAAACGAATATCTTGAAGGTCATGAAAACAGGCGGGGCAGGTATATAGTTTGCGCAAATAAAAGCATACACATGAACACAGGTTGCTGGAAGGAATCCTCTCCAGTGGAAGAATCAGTGACAACCCACTGAAACAGCAGGCAGCAACCAAGGTTACTGAAATACAGTTACCAACTAGAAGACCTCAGACCATAAATAAACCAACTCTGCAATACAGTACCAAGGGGTTTAACACTGGAAGGGTGCCAGCAACCTGATAGGAACTGTGCATGAGAACTACTTCAGTCCTTCATAGGGGTAGCGACCAACATCTAGAAAGAAATCTAGATGGATTACATACACAGGACTCCAGATGCCATCCTCAGCTTTGTAAATGTCCTGAGGACTGCTTAGGAAGGAGAGGGCAAGAAGGATGTAGATCGTGCTCCTACTCGCTCAAAACAAATTCACACGGGCAACCTACCCATAGAAATATAAGATTCTCTCGATAAAAATTTTTGTTTCTCTAGCATGAAAAGCTAAACTTACACAAAAGACAATTGTTACTATATTGAATGAACAATTGTACAGTTGTTAGATTATAGCACACCTGCATACTTCTTGTAATCACACCTCATAATGATAATCAGTAGACAAAACCTATTCATATGGAACAAGCCCACAGGGGCCACCGACTTGAAATTCAAGCTTCCAAAGAATATGGTGATCATTAGAAAGAAGTAAAAGGAAGTAAAGAGAAATACAGAAAGAGGTACCACTTATTAAAAAAGCAAAAAAAAATATAAATTAATAAACAGATATACGTAAACAACATTGTATCACAATGCAAGAAGAGGAGTATTTTGGTAGCAATGCATTGCACTTTTGCTTGAACTTCCGCGAAGTTAAAATCGCACAACATCCTCTGGGAGGCTCTTCCACAGTCCAACAGTGTGAGGAATAAAGGTTCGACAGCGAGGCACACTTACTGCATATTGGTGCTGCTGTTCAGTGAACCTGGTTGCTCTCGGCAGATAAAGGGGCTCCAGATCAATTGTGAATGTGAAAGATCTCTGTTGAAATACAACTTACGACAAAGCGACAAACAAGAGACCATCTGTCAATGGTCAAGTCACAACTGTTGCTATTAGGAATCAGAAACCTACCACCACGAACCACTCTATCTAAAAGAGATAAATCTCTGGCGGATGCAGACATATCAACACCAGAGAATAGTATTCTAGTAAAGAAAATACAACTGACCCAAAACAGGTTGCAATGACTTTATGTTATAAATGTATGGGGCCTTACAAACAATACCTAACTTTCGTGCGGCATTTGCTGAAACTTTCATTGCATGTTTCTCAAAAGTTAGATGCGAGTCAAAAGTTACACCTAGAATAGTTAAACCTTCACTAATTCAGCAATATTCCATCCACCTGAAGGGGAGGATGGGGTGGGAAATCTGTACGAGATCTGCTTATCAATAGTGTTTTCATTTTATGGGAGTTCAGCTTCATACCCCACTGACTACACCACTCCCATGTCCAGAATGAGGCTGAGGGCAGCTTCATTTCTCGTAAGTGGGGACTATTACACCTACAAGTGTTGCATCCTCAGCATACTAAACAATCTTGTTTTCTAAGCCAACAACCATACCACTTGTATACACCAAAAATGACATTGGACCAAGAACACCGCCCTGTATAAATCCAGACACAACAAGTCTTGGTTCACTAAAGATCCCATCCACAGCAACTTGCTGCTGCCTACCTGTAAGGAAATCTTGACTGAACCTAAAACATATCCACCCATCCCAAGATTCTGATTTACTAAATCGAAAGCAGCACTAAAATTTAACTGAATTACTCTGCACTCAACACCCTTATAAAGGTTCCCTTGCATATGGCATGTCAAGTCTAAAAGAGCATCTTGGGTACCTAACTGCAGCCTGTATGCATACTGACTATCAGCTAACATACTTATATAGTGGTTTAAAAATAAGTTTTTCAGCTACTCTGAAGAGCAGAGGGAGAGCAGAGATTGGCCTGTAGTTACTGCAGTCTGCAGATATGCCACTCTTTGGAAAACACTATTACTAAGCTTGTGCTCATTCACAAGGATACTACGTCGACATAAAAATCTATAAATTCTAGTAATCTAGGGAGGCAACACACTAGAGACATTTAAAATACAAAGGGAAGAAACCATCAGGAACTTCAACCCAGCTATCAAGATTATCCAGAATTTTCTTAACATCCCTGGAACAAAATGCAAATTCTGTAAGAATAGGTTCAGGGTGACAAGCATCGGGATGAGAGACATCCTCAGCTGGTTGCTTGGCTTCAAAAGCTCGATGAAGCAGTTAAGCCTTTTCCCAGGGCCAGTGACCATAACCAATCTACCATGATCTGTTAGTAGCGGTGGAATGGAGGACGAGCCGGGCCCAAAGGTAGATGATGCCATTTTGGTCCACCACAGATGAGGCTTAATAATTCCTTCAAGTTTCCTTTTCAAGGAATTATTGTACTTTCTCTCGGCTGTATGGTACAGTTATATTTGCGGCTCAGTGAGACTCAACAAAAATGGTTTGATTTTCATTTGAACGATTTCTTCTCCATGCGTTGAATTTGGTCAGTGTCATAGTAGGCTCGTCTACATATATCATCAAACCATGGCTGGTCATTTGTCCTAAATTTAATGACCTTTCCAGGGACGTATCTTATTAAAGTAGCCATCAACATTTCATTTAACTACTTCTTGGGATCAGGATCTAATATAGGAACTGAATATCAAGTGCCAGACAAGCTTCAATTATGCGATCCCAACTGGCTCTCGATTTCAGCCAGACCGTTTTCCGCTTTTCCGATGGTGGAATTAGGAATACACCGATTGACAGACATCCCAAAAGGATACATTCAGAGCTTGAGTTTAGTTCGCCTGACATACTAAACATGATGATAAATTTATAACAAGCTTCACAATGAAGTTTAGATCTGTGACTGCACAGAATAAGCCCATCTTGGCTTGAAAACTGCAAAAGAATAAGTTTTCGTACTGCTGGGTGAATGGGTGTGGTCCCAACTCTCACTAGGCCAGGTTGCCCCCAACCCCAACATAAAATCCATTCCCAGCTTCAGTGATAGAACCAGCTCTTGTTGTAGGGTACTTCTATTACATATTGTCAAGTTTGTATACTTAATAGAAACTAACTGCCTGCAGCGTGTTTTCCTCAGCATATTGTTACTGGAAGGCTACAAAAGACATGGTTTTTGTGTAAGTTGTGTCATAAGAATTTATAGGCTAATGAGGAGTCATGACATCATAAAACATTATAACCTACTTTATATAACAAGGTTGCTGTCTTGGTGACATCACAACCAGCTGTTAGTTACTGGCATGTAAGTATATGGATTAAAAATCAAAAGTTTTGTAAGCTTTCATTCATGAATTTTCACAGCTTAGGAAGGATATGGTACCTTCACACATCTAACAGTTTAAGCAACCCAAGGGTCAAATACGGAAGCATGTCCAGTAAGTCTAACTTAAATCAAACAGCTAGTTAACAGAATGAAGACCTAGGTGGACAGTACACCTAACCCATCTTGCGACACACAACAAATCACATAACATGGAAATAAACGATTCAGAGAATGAATTCTGGTTCAGGGAACTATCCTCAGAAGCTTAGGCTAAAATCAGCTAGGATAACCTCTACAAACTAGACTTACACTGGACACCTGGCATCTAAAACTGTTAAACTAGTCCTATCCTACTGTGCCTATCTGACCCAAACCTTTGATAGCTAGGATTCACATGGGTTAGGCACAAGCCATGACTAACCTAGCCCATGTGTTGGTGCTGAGGCCTGGCCTAACCTGACCTCGGCTCATGTGTTGGTAGTGAGGCCTGGCCTAGCGTAGTTGGCAACGCAAAATAGCTAAGCCTAGGCTAACCTGCGAATGATAACATCACGCAACATTAAACTGCATTTTCAACACATGACCAATAACACTGATCTCACACTACACTAATTTTAAAAGTCAACTTGTAATACTAGGCTGTAGGCAGACTGATTTCTCAGTTTTACAATGGCTTCTCCAAAAACAATGATAGGTTCTGTCGTTGGCAAACGTTACCATATGTGAAAGCAATAGTATTATATACTAGGTCTACAAAACTAACAAAATTCTAATAATTCACTGTTTCAGAGTACAGATCCATAAATTTTATTTAATAACAATTTCAGTTTCGATATTATATGAATCTGAGGCCAGGGCATGGCATTGCAGCTAAAAACATCGCAGGTTACATCATTTTATGACGTAATCCGTGGCCAGTTTGTCGTCGTGGTACCATAACAGCTGGTCACTAACAATACTTGTGCACTGATTATCAAAGAAAAACTTATTTCGTCAGCCTTAATAGTTACTCTACATCTCATCTGAACAGCCCACTGGATTACCTCCACAAATCTACATTTTAAGTAAATTACTTTGGGTGTGAAAATCTCTGCTATTTCTATGCAGAAAAAATCTATTACACATTGACATAAGAAATGAAATATGCTACTGATATTCGTTACACTTCGACATAAATATGCTACTGATGTTCATTACACTAACACTATTTATTAGCATACAAAAGTAATTTGGGATATAAGGGAATTGTTAACTAATTACTGAGTACTTGTTAAGTCTACTTTCCAGAATTTACCAAAAATTCCCTTACCAACCAATCTCTGCTAACTTATGGTCAACCCACAACCAACCATACTTGAATGAATGTCTATACCATATGAACCAAAACGTGCAAAAAGCAACATACATTAAGCCTGTTTCCCTAGGTCACAGCCAGCTCAAAAGCCGATCAAAAGACATTTACACTGGGATACATCCTAAGCTATCCTATTGTAAGGCACCGTGCCCAACCTGGAGGGGGAGGGAGGGGCTGTCTTCGTTACCCACTAGACCCCCAAGAAATTCTACAGAAAAGCTCTGCACGGAGAAACAATATATCAGCAAGACTTTAGACTGAACATTATAGAAAAGGGTGAGTATAATGCAGTACAGGTGAGGGTATTGGCAAAATTTACCATCTTTTGCATATGTTTTTACAATCATCCTCAAGGGGATGGTCATAAACATGGCACCCTTGAGCTTATTAGTAGAATTACTGACCCATCCAATGGAGCACTGTGCATAGCAAATTGCAACTCTTCAGAGAGTTCGGGTCGTTTCATCTGTAAGTCATTTAGGCCGAAAGTACATTGATGTGCAAAATGGGCGCTATGGTTAGTACCAACCCCCTTGGGATGTATGCAAAACATAAAATAATGGTGGTAAATAACATAAATGTAACGATAAATACCAAAACATAACGTCTTACGTTGTTTTGGATGTTACGCCCTATATAACTTACAGCCGCAACGACCAGGACTGTCTGCAGATTGCTCTATTGTTTAATAAGCTCTCTTAAATTACTGAGAATACAAAAACAATAGTTTACTTTGCATTCCACGTCCTTATAGGCTAGCACAGCCTTTACCTAACATGAAAATATTATTCAAAGGAGATCTTTGTATGTTGTTTATGCTGTCACCAAACAGTCCTCATAACAGATACACTGCTATCTCATTATTACTTAGTTCCTTTAATTCTTCATTGCTCACAATTATTTTTAAAGGCCGTCACGGTGCAATGAGTTGTCTAGAATGTTTAGCTACTCAATCAATAGGATATGTAGATGTCAAAAGAACCAACCATCCACAAAGAGTCTGCAGAAGTTTCCCTATCCGCTCCACAGCCAGTCCTGGTCGTTTTGGCTGTAAATCATTTAGGTCGTAATATTCAAAACAACATAATACGTTATATCTTTAGTATTTACCGTCATTATTTTATGTTTTACGTACATCCCCAAGGGACTGGTATTAAACGCTGCGCCCATGCTGCACGTAACCGCGCTTACAGCCAAAACGACCTGAACTCTCCACAGCAAAGGGCTAGCTGACAATATGGTCGACACCAATATCTATTTTTGTGAAACTGACATGAACGATAGGCTTTTTTCAGATTGGCTTACTGATGCTGTTGTTATTGGTTTACGTACTCGGGTGTTCTCACTACTCAATTTATGTATGCTGCGTCCGGTGAGAATTTTCCAATGTTTGCAAATTGCTGAATGTTCTTAATTATCTAAATATGAACACATTCTTCGTTCTCAATTATCTAAATATGCACAAATTTTTCATTCTTAATTATCTAAATATAAACATTCTTCGTTCTTAATTACCTAAATATGCACAAATTCATCGTTATTAATTATCTAAATATGCACAAATTCTTCGTTCTTAATTCTCTAAATATGCACAAATTCTTCGTTCTTAATTATCTATATATGCACAAATTCTTCGTTCTTAATTATCTAAATTTGCACAAAATCTTCGTTCTTAATTATCTAAATATGCACAAATTCTTCATTCTTAATTATCTAAATATGCACAAATTCTTCTTCTTAATTACCTAAATATGCACAAATTCTTTGTTCTTAATTATCTAAATATGGAAAAATTCTTCGTTTCGAATTATCTAAATGTGCGCAAATTCTTCGTTCTTAATTATCTAAATATGCACAAATTCTTCGTTTCTGATTACCTAAATATGCACAAATTCTTCGTTCCTAATTATCTAAACATGCGCAGATTCTTCGTTCTTAATTATCTAAATATGCACAAATTCTTCGTTCCTAATTATCTAAATATGCACAAACAAACAGACCTAGTTGCACCATATGCCATTAACATTGGTGTTTCAAATATCCTGAAATAAATAAAATCTTACTTCGCATATGCAAAAACGAAAATCATGAAAAAATAAATTTCCTTAAAATCTTCTCAGCCGTCAAACGACATATTTGTAGGCTAACGTCTGCTGTCCACCTTTGACTACCGCGTCAACGCCTGCTGCCTGTGTCGAACAACGAAGGATCTGTTACCTTATGTAATTACCATATGCTAACTCCCTGCACTAAGTGCCTATGCTAGCCTAAGTAAAAAGAATGAATTTATGGTAATAATCCCCTCAAGATACAGAATTGCCCGTAATAGCCCTAGGCTACCCGATACATCGCAAAAAGATGAGACCAAGCCTTAATGCAAGAACAGCGGACAGTTAGGCTACGCCACCAGGAGCACGTCGAGGAAAAAAAAGCCCAACGGCAAAAGAAACTCAGAAATAGGAATAGGATCGGCATGGCCTACGAAATTCACTAGATAACAATTGATAAAATCATTAGGCTTTATATTGCCTAGGCTAGCCTATGTAACGAGAGAGAGAGAGAGAGAGAGAGAGAGAGAGAGAGAGAGAGAGAGAGAGAGAGAGAGAGAGAGAGAGAGACCTAAGCTCTAGGTTTACAGCATGACCCACCCCCAACCCAAAAAATAGAAGATTAGTCCACAAATAGCATAAATATGTACAAAAGCAGGCGTGTCGTGATTCAGGGTCACGGGTACGTAAGTCTGGGGTCTGAATTGGGCACAAAACTTGTTCTCCGGATTAGCCTACGAGGGCCTATTTATAGCTGAAGGACTCGTCAAGCTGATTGAATTTCGTACCCTCAATCCTACCCAAAGTTTGAGTTAGGGCATCGAGGCAGAATTATTCCACAATACCGTCACCATATTGCCCCAAATAACGGAGCAATTGGCTAAAATAGCAAGAGGGGAGGGAGGGCCATGTCGGTCATATTGCCAACCATGCTTTCGTGTTCCCAGCGGTGTGGGGGGAGATTTCATTCCACCTTTCGGCGGATTTACGGCGTCAAAATCCACAAATCCACCCAATTGGCGTCACACAAGCACTCGGCACTTAACCCCCCTCAAATCCGACTCGCCCTGGGCGGCCTGCTGAGGGTGGACACGGGGGGGCGGGGGGAAAAATTCGGGATATATTTACGTGTGCCATTCCACGGGGGGCGAAAATTGAAAAGGAGGCACAGACGACACGGGGGATATGTCCGCTGCCGAAAAAGGAACGTTGTATGGCCCCCACCACGATGACACCTAACCTGCGGCTCCGCCGTCCCGTGGAAACGCCGCGTCGCCGCTTTCGGAAACCGCCGAGGACATTATTTCACGTCGAGTGTGGCCGAACGCAGAAGCGAGTCCAGACGACTCCTCGACTCTCACAACATCTTTCACGGGCTTCTTCCTTCCTTCCTCACTCCTGGCCGACTCCACCGCCGTATATATCCTAACTCCCCATCCCGCAGGTGTTCAGGAGGACGTCCGGGGCCACAGACACGCTAAAACGGTGCGAAACGAGTCGTTTCGCAGGCAAAAACTCACCGAGATGAGGGAGTGATCCCTACGAGAAACGACCTAGATATTCCAAGATGGCTGCCGCAGCACCGGCCGCATGGCTATGGCGCGCTGCTGAGCGTCCCCAGCGCCATCTATTGTCGCTTATTTTCACTGGCGACGTTTTATTTCTACCGGAATTGTCTTTCGTCGCTCTCGCACTCTTCCACTTCGAACGGGAAAAATATCTGTGACGAGATGGCGGCGAAAATACAATAATCGAGGTGACGGCACGATGATTCGACAATATCGTGTAATTGTCGTCTCTATAGAAGGGGGGGAGGGACCCGGGGGATGGGGAGAGGGAGGAGGGGGGACCACGTAACAGAAGGGTGACCACATGATCCAACATTTGTCTGAGTCATATGCAAAACAAGCTGACCCTCTTGATGCCTGTGACCTTTCGCCATAAGATGTGCAGCATTTCTGTGCATGTGTGAAAGTCAAGTTGTGCGGAAAACGCGGCGAATAAAATACTCGCCGTCGGTAAAACTGGGGAAACATTTTAAACATGCCGCCATCTCGCTGGCTCCCCCGAAAGAATGTTTTGGTCTTACATCATTTCAGTGGGAGCCGATAATATTAAAATAAGTGAAGTATACACTTCAATGCATCGATTTTGATTAAAAGCATTTCGTGATTGACAATGACAGTGAATTTTCCGAGGATCTCACTTCCAAGCGTAAGGAGAATGAATCAACAACATTGGGAAAAGTAAACCGTAGTCGACTATGGATACAAATATATTGATTTCTTCGGTAAGTTCACCGAGGGATGAATATAAGAGAAACATTGCACATCTCTATATTTACAATGATAAGAGCAAGTAGGAAAGACAGCTTTAAAACCAAACGTATGGAAAAAGTATTTCATCATACCTGATAATGAATAAGTAAATAGCCACGATGAGATGGCGGCTCGAAGTTAGATAAAGAAAGAAATTGGGAGTGCTTTTATCTCTCACTCTCTCTCTCTGTGTGACTCATTCTATAATGTTTTACCACGTATTATCTGAGCGCTGTAATTGCACATATTTCATATATACTATAAAAATAGAAAAAGACTCTCACCTTTAGCACGCGTCTACGAAATTTTAACCAGGAAGAATCGAAATGCTCTGACCGCACGAGTAAAAAACAAAGAAGACCACTTTTTTCTTTTGCTAGGTAAATAACAAAGAAGACGCGACTGACACGAATACACGAAAAAAAAAAAGTCAAACAGATGAAACACGCACACTTACGAAGTCACACAATGCTTGCTACACCACCACCAACCACAGCAGCGGAGAGCGCAACAGATACGAATACCGTAAATTCTGTAGCGAACAACTGGCGGGCTCTTCTATACCTATGGTTCCCTCCCGGGTACAAACTGGGTTTTAAGTTTTACGTTTACCCCGCGACGAACTGCGTAGAGATTGTTGAACCCCGTGTGTCATACAACTGAATGACGTGTTTCATAATGAAAGAGATTTGTGATTACGAATCCCGCTGCCCAAAATAAACATTCCATGCCTTCTTACCGAAAATGTACCACGCTGATGCCCCGGGGTCTTCCTGAAAACATCACGAGGCAAACATATTCCTTGCCTGAAAGCATTGCCTGTCATTTACTTGTCTTACAACATCAAAAGTAGGGAAGAGTATTACCTAAGTACCCTTAAATTAATAATATAAGTTTCATATTAGGTAAATTGCTATAGAAGGGTCACACTTTAGGTAAATTACGATAGAAGAAGGGATACTCTTTGATTAGGCCTATCTGAGATCAGCCGTTGACAATAAAGGCACCTTCCCATCCAAGACTGCGTTGTTCGTATTAGCATTACCTGTTTCTTCATAAAAGGTGATGCACAGTAAACCATTTCTGCTCTCTCTCTCTCTCTCTCTCTCTCTCTCTCTCTCTCTCTCTCTCTCTCTCTCTCTCTCTTTACCGAAGTCAGGAGCTTGTCACTACTGATGATTCGACAAAAGATTATTGTAAAGGACTACGGTGTATGCATGTATATATGTATGTATATATATACATATATGTGTGTGTGTATGTGTGTGTGTGTTTTAACATCGAACCTCACGCTCACGTGCACGGAAGGCGCACGACTACGTGGAAAAATCGAGAAAAGGATAAAAGCAAACTCCATCGCCCATCAATCCTCGCGTTTCGAGTACGGGCCCGTTCATCGAAAAAAGCAGATAAAGTTAGACTCGCTTCGGCCGTTGTTGTAGTTGTTGCTAAACAACCCGAGTGCCGCGGTCAACGCGGGACAGCGTGCCTAGTCATACGGCATAAGTTGCGTCATCAACTCTTGGCAGTTGCGGTTGATCCGAGGATGGTCATAATTACGTAATACAATATGACGTGCATTTTCCTCGCTGCAAGGATGTTGCTCGGGCGGATTTTTTTTTTGGTAGAATGCAACGTGAAAGAGACGCGGAAGGGTGGGGTGGGGGAAGGGAAAGACGTTGCAACGGCATGTTTTGGGAAATATGGCCAATTTCAGTGTGTTTAAACTAGACGGGCATATGGTATATGGTATTTGCAACAACCTAAAGACTGAACTAAGAAATGGAGGAAGAAAAAATTGAATTAAAAGTAAGGTGACAAAGAAATTTGAGGATGAAAAGGACATTTATCCTGATTCATGAGTAAAGCTAGGCCCAATTTTCTCAAAGTAGATGTACGAGAGTAAATGAAACGTAGAAACATATAATAATAATAATAATAATAATAATAATAATAATAATAATAATAATAATAATAATTGCACACAGGTGTCATATTGCTATTAGTCATGTTTTTTCTTGTAACGTGGCATTCAATACGTTCTACACGACGGAGAAGAGAATCGAAATTTGAAATTCGGTGGTCTCGGTATAATGCTGTATGAGCCGCGGCCCATGAAACTTTAACCACGGCCCTGTGGTGGCATGGCCTAATCGTTGCCAGAAGCACGATTATGGCTAATTTTAACCTTAACTATAATAAAAACTACTGAGGCTAGAGGGCTGCAATTTGGCATGTTTGATGATTGGAGGGTGGATGATCAACATACCAATTTGCAGCCCTCTAGCCTCAGTAGTTTTTAAGATGGGGGCGGACAGAAAAAGCGCGGACGGACGGACAAATAACCATCTCTATAGTTTTATTTTATAGAAAACTAAAAATGTGCTAAAATCTAGAACCATCCACAGAATGGTTTAATTCTAGTTTTTATTATATATATATATATATATATATATATATATATATATATATATATATATATATATATATATATATATATATATATATATATATATCTTTACTAGTCAAATTTATTTTCAGAGTAAGAGAAAAGAACTTTGGCCGAAACCTGGGGTAATCTCGAGTTGAAAACTTCCCCCTCCCCTGTCTCTCTCTCTCTCTCTCTCTCTCTCTCTCTCTCTCTCTCTCTCCCAGGAGATGAAGGAGGAAATGCTGACAAGAATATAAAGGTGTCACAGTTGCGTCAGCAGCTTAAGAAAGTTTTCAGCTATTTATATCATCAATTGGCTGTTTACTTTTGGACTTCCTTTCCCTCGGCAGATTTCCATTTATAGGTTATTCTAATTTTTTCTCTTTTTTTTGTAATATTCGAATTACACTCCATTTTCGGAACTTTATCATTTACTAACATTTTTGTCTGTTCATTTATCAATATGTTAGTCTATTTTTTTTTTTTCAATAGCTGATCATCTCTTTCTGTACTTCCTGTTAACTTCTTTCAAACGAACGCCATATTCTTCGGAAGCTTTAATTTCAAGTCGGTGGCCCCTTTGGTGGGCTTGTTCCATATGGATAGGGTTCATCTGCTGAGTAATAATAATAATAATAATAATAATAATAATAATAATAATAATAATAATAATAATAATAATAATAATAATATATCGGTAGTAACCTTTCATTTAAGCATATTTACTGAATTTGATTGCTACCACTACAATAGAAAAAGAGTATTTTAAACTCTGTGGCACCATAGCAGCAATCAAATTCAGTAAAACAACAACAACAACAATAATAATAATAATAATAATAATAATAATAATAATAATAATAATTATAATAATAATAATAATAACAAAGAAGAAGAAGACGGAATCAAGACTTTCTAAGTGGCTCAAATGTACTGAGTCCACTTCTGGTCTATATTGTCTCAAACTTTCCTCTAATCAAGATTCACTCCCTCTAGCACTCCCGCCAACCACCAACCGAGAGTTTTCACAGCATTCTTATATGCGTTACTCATCAAACATTACATTGGGATTATGGAAAAGTCACTGTTTACCTGATACTATTCCTTCTGCAAGATTAAGCCACAGGCTACTTTCTTCGTTCTGCATAATTATGGCGTACATTTGCAGTTAACATTTCAACATTTCAAACTTTTTTGCATACATATTTTATAGACAATTATTTCATTTCACCATTTCAGACTGTTTTACATAAATATTTTACAGATAATTACTTCATTTAATCATTTCAGACTGTTTTACATACACATTTTATGATAATTTCATTTCACCCTTTCAAACTCTTTTACATACGTATTTTACAATGATTCCATTTCACCATTTCAAACTGTTTTACACACATATTTTGCAATTATTTAATTTCACCCTTTCAGATTGTTGTACATACACATTTTACAATTATTTAATTTCACCCTTTCAAATTGTTTTAGACACATTTTACAATGATTCCATTTCACCATTTCAGACTGTTGTACATACACATTTTACAATGATTTCAATTCACCCTTTCAGACTGTTTTACACACATTTTACAATGATTTCATTTCACCCTTTCAGTGTTTTACACACACATTTTACAATGATTCCATTTCACCATTTCAGACGGTTTTAGACAAATTTTACAATTATTTCCTTCCACCCTTTCAGACTGTTTTACACACACATTTCACAATGATTTCATTTCACCCTTTCAAACTGCTTCACACACACACATTGTACGGACAATCATTTCATAACCTCGCCACTGATTCTTGCAGTTCAGACATCCACACTTATCACTCGGCATTAGAGAGTCCCATTAAACAGCAAACTATCAATTTCAAAGCTTACCGTCTTTCTTCCCTGCCTTTCTAGATTCTGTAAATCTTGTGCTGGCTCGCTTAATGACCAATTCACGTCTACAATAATCTTTGATGTTATTATTATTATTATTATTATTATTATTATTATTATTATTCAGATGATGAATCCCGTTCGTATGGAACAAGCCCCAGGGGCCACTGACTTGAGATTCAAGCCTCCTAAGAATATGGTGTTCATTTAAAAGATTAAACGGAATTTAATAGGAAATAGAGAAAGGAGAGATCAGTTATCAGAGAAGGAAAGATAAATTAACAAATAAACAGATAAAAATCTAAGAAAATTATTAAAATACTTTGAGGTTCCATTTGTATGGAATGGAATGGAATACAGAGTTTAGGCCAAAGGCCAAGCACTGGGACCTATGAGGTCATTCAGCGCTGGAAAGGAAATTGAGAGTACGTAGGTTTGAAAGGTGTAACAGGAGGAAAACCTCAAAGCAGTTGCATTATGAAATAAATGTTAGGAGAGAGTGGATAGCAAGATGGAAGAAAGATAATATGAATGGAGGTACAGTAAAAGGAATGAAAGGGGTTGCAGCTAGGGGTATTTGTATGAGGCAACATCATCCTTCTTATTATCAAGTTACATTTTTTGTATAATTGTCAACAGTTCCTGAAGAATGACACTTGCACCATAAGCTGACGCAGTGGTTCTAAACCTTCTTATTAACCACGCCCCCTCTGAGAGTTGGTCCTTCCCTCCCCCCACCCCCCGCCCCTTGCATCTATGAGTAAAATTCCCTCCCAGATTTAAAGGAAAATGATAAATAAAGAGAAAGAGAAGGGGTGTTTCTATTCTTAAGCCCATCGAGTCTAACCAGAGTAGCAGACTACAGGAAACTAACGTTATAAAGCGATACGTTTGTATTTTTTCATAAACTTCTGAAGATGAGTTCCTCACTCTTGTTAAGAGAATAATGAATATAATTATATAATTCTTTATTTTTTCCCTGGCGCTTGGGCCCATCTCCTGGAAATTGCTGACGCGCCCCAGGTTGAGAACCACTGCGCAGCTAACAGGTTTACCGAATGCGTTCAGTAAAACCAGTCGAAACAGCTGTATTCGATACACTGAAAAGTATAGAGTAAAGTGGAAAGTAAATTTAAAATTGTGAGACGGGGAGACGTACTGACAGCAGTCAGGGAATTGGCATCTGTGCAAAGTCCAGTAGCCAGTCAAGATGACCCAGGCGTGACAAAGTAAGAAGCGTTTTAGAAAAAGCCACTTCTTCGCTTACACGCTCCTCGCAACAAAGATTTTAAAATAAAAAAAATAAAGAAAAAAGGAACACGATGGATCTCAGGCGTGCCTAAAGCGCTATAAAAAAAAAAACAGCATCAATATTCAGGAAGCGTAAGATGATCCACAGGTAAGAGTTTCGGAAGCAGTATAACAGCTGAGGAAGGGATGAGAGAAAACTGAAAAAATAAAATAACTGACTTTTTCGAGGTGTATGTTGGTATAGCTTTATGCTGGCTTGTATGTATGTATGTATGTATACATGTATGTATGTATGTATGTATGTATGTATGTACATAAACTATGTAAATATATCTATCTATGTGTGTGTGTGTGTGTGTGTGTGCATGAAACGTACGGGGTGAATAGATGAGGTGAAAGTTATCAGAACCAAAGAGCTTTAGTACATACATACACACACAAATATACATATCTGCTGATGAACATATAAACACATACATATATATATAAGTCTGTTTTTATATATATATATTTTTATATTTCGGTTTATATCTTATTTTTATCTTTTATATATATATATCTTATACATAGGTTACACACAACACACACACTGGTAATGAGAGAATCTCAGTCGACCCTCTGCTGATGAGCATTGCACGCAAACATCCGAAACGTATGAAGCTGTGGAAGTTCTCTCTCTCTCTCTCTCTCTCTCTCTCTCTCTCTCTCTCTCTCTCTTCCCTTCCTTCGCTTGTTTTTATCGCTTCTCCTTTCGTTTATCTTCTGGTTTCCTGTTTTTCTTTCAGTGCATGGAGATGACGATCTTATCCGTAAAGGTTATTTGATTAACGATAAGGCAAGAGAAATATATCTTTTGGAGTCTCTCTCTCTCTCTCTCTCTCTCTCTCTCTCTGTGACAGCAGAAGTGATAGTTAATGTACTGCTTCCTACACCTGCCTCCGTAACTACAGTACATGTAGAGGCTTAGTTAAACCATATAACACAATTTCACAAGCCATTCACTCGCCGGTACAATCAATATTCATATTACGGCCAATTGCTTTCCTGCACATTATAAGATTTATATATAATATGCATCTAATATCAATCGTTCAATCTTACATTCTTTTATGGTTTATATGCTCTCTTTTGTTCCGGTACATTATGAACTGAATTGAACTAAATATAGAATTTAGGCCAAAGACCCATCACTGGGACCTATGAGGTCATTCAGCGCTGAAACGGAAATTGAGAGTTGAAGGTTTGAAAGGTGTAACAGGAGGTAAACCTCAAAGCAGTTGCACTATGAATCAATTGTTAGAAGAGGGTTGAGGAAAGTAAGATTTCTGAAGAAAGAGAATATGAAAGGAGGTATAGTAAAAGGAGCGTTTTCACTTTAATTTACCGATATGTTTTCATTCTAAATAACAATCTAACTTCCATTACAGATTCAATCTTATCTGACTCCTATTTTTATCCAAGGTAAGAAAATATATTTCTTTTTCGTTTGTATATAATTATCGTCACTTATTTTTTCAGAATTACCTTTAAAACAGTTTTATGTTTCTATTTATTAATATAATTACACTTCTTTTTATCCCATTTACCTATAATTATCGTTCCAATATTTATTTTTTTTTTTTTAAATGACCTTCCAACACTTTTATCATCATTTTCCTTCTTATCTATTCTCGTCCTCCTACTTCATTTTGAGTTCTCTCTATCTTATCCATTCATTCATCCACTGACCTACGGTCGCACACAGCAACCTCCATGTCCCTAAACCCCCACCCCCCCCTTCCCCTACCCCCACCCCTAAACCCCCTCCCCCACCCAAACCAACACCTGGTAACTTGAATGCAACGAGTTTAGATCAATCAGACTCATTGACTTTCATCTAACTTACTTTCTTCTTGACTTGGCGGAGAGAGAGAGAGAGAGAGAGAGAGAGAGAGAGAGAGAGAGAGAGAGAGATAAGACTACATCTGTGCGTAAGTTTTCTAAAGTCTTTCCTCTTCGGTTGAGAAAGTACGACGGGAAAAGGGAGATAATAGATTTGATTTTATTTTATTTTATTTATTTTAAAAAAACAGGCCACTGTTTGGTGTTCGGGGAAACGACTTATGGTTGAAAAAATCTATCCATTACCAACTAAGTATTTGAAAGGGAGTATACGAACGTCGAGAAGTTTCTGTGTAAGGACAAGAGACGTCTGACAAAGAAAATGCTCGAATTGACACGCCCCTCCACATCTAGCCAGACTTTCCAGCCACAGACGTCCAAAATAATAACACTTCGGAATGACCTTGTGGAAGGTCTGAACGATATTTCATACATAATCTACAGTAATATAAAGGCTAGGAAAGAAATTCTGATTCTTCATAAAACAATCCTTAAACAAAGAAATGCATACGGAATTGGAACACAGAAGTCTGACTTGAATCCAAGAATCTCTGGCCAGGGATCGAGAATACGAACACTGACGCTACAAATAACAGTCACGGGACTTCATGATTAAATGAGGGTTATCCCAAGACCAAGAAAATGAAATCGACAAACGCTAAACAACACAAGCTTGAAGTGATATCGGTACAGAACATGAAAATGTCTGAAAACGTTCTGTACAATTCAAAAGCCACTGTTCTGAAAGTTTGGTTTCGGGAAGAAATACCTAATCACAGAAGAAGAGGTCCCATACCTAACGGTTTTAAACATCCCTAAAGACATAGTTAGGAATATCAATCTGCAATACTCTCAAAAGGGTACCTTCTCCCCCCCCCAAAAAAAATTAGTTTCGATATCTAAAAAATTTGGTCTATTGTTGGCACTTGCTAGGCCTACCTTTGGTGGAATTCTAGCAAAATCAACACATAGCTATTTGATATCACCCAATCACGCCAACGAGAAAGACAAACACATGGGACGAAACATAACCATAAATTCTCAGCGGATGCAATTAATGGAAACACTGAACGCGGGTTAAAATGATCGAGGGTAGGTCTAGACCTAGGATCGAGGTACGACTCATGTGGTCTGAGACTAATAGTACGACCTGAGTAAGACTAAGGGGGCGAACGTGCAACTTCGTCAAGGGAACGACACAGCCAAATGGGAAACAGGCCCTAGAAGATTCCTTTGTACCAAAGGTCCCTGGGAAGGGGTAGCCATCTGTCGCCCTTATCGGGTCCATAAGAGACCTGGAGGCTAAAACAGATTAAGAAGGAAAACGGGAAATCTGAGGAATGTCAGAAAACGGAAGTACAAAGATTCATTCCAATATCGAGCTTGGAAGTGGCGCATTTTGTTGCTAACTTCCAAAGACGGATGGATGTATGGCGGGCCCCCACCCCTTTGAAATCCTGGGAAAAAATTATATATATATATATATATAATTTACATTTATATATATATACACATATAATTACTTTATTCATTAAAGAAATATAGGAGCTGATATTTTTTTTTTATTATTATTAATCATAACCTGCTAGATCAGAGGGTCAAATGTGTTTGCCTGCTTGATACCAGAAACTATCCGTGCATGTGTTAAGATTTACCTCCCACCCGCCCCCCCTTGGAAAATCTGCTGCGGGCGCCCACGGAGGGATTGCATTGTTCATTAAATTACCTACCAATAGAGCGCTTTTTACCGGTTTGGGGCAGACGGTGATAAACTCCACGATGAGGCTTCGTGGACACAGTGGTAACAAAGAACGCAAAAACAAACCATTTTTTTACTGGCAACATGTACTTGTAAATCATATCAAAAGAATCTTTTAAAAAAAAAAAGAAGAACGAAATGACGTAGCATCTCGGAAACCAGGCTGCTCACATCACAGCATTTTTGTGGCCCAAGTCACGGACAGCGGAAATCAATATTTGTGTAACGGTTCCTACTGGAACTCGATGGGACATTTCATACGTTACCGCATAATGTGTAAGTGTGTGTACTGTATAAATACTCAAATATATATATATATATATATATATATATATATATATATATATATATATATATATATATGACGACACACTCAGAATCACATATGAAGAGTGAATTGACATCAGCCACAGAATGCCTTTTTGACTTGATACCATTTTACTGTAATATGACGTCACACAGGATATATATATACCAGTTAAAGCACATATCTGAAAGAATATAAAACACCATCACTATGAATAAATACTACGAAAACGCGAAGATATTGAGAGAGCTAAATAGAAAGTCGATATGGAGACTGAATTCTGATTGTCACTGAAGCGCCGAGTCCCAAGACAGACACCCGAACCCAGTTATTACCGGATGCTGGTTGTTATAAGAATAACAACAACAAAAATAAGATATTAATCAGGATGTTTAACAAGCAATAGGAAACAAGAGAACAAGAGTATGTATGAAATTCCCGGGAAAGCATAATCAGCATATTAAAAACTCATAAACCTCTATCCGGCGTCCGCAATAAAGCTTAAACGATTAGGCTAAAGCAATAAAATTGGGTTCCCGCTTTACGCTGAACTATGCAAGCAATGTGGGAACCGCTTCAAACTCAAATTAAGACGGATTCGAGTGAAGGAGACGGACTTTAAAAGCAGATTGCAATGTGTGTTGTCATAACGACAAACTCGAATAAAATTAAAACCAAGATTATTACAAATTTAAGAAACCACTTGTCAAGAAATTTTACGTGACGTTAGGCGCAGTGGGATTGGTGACCTTGAAAAGAGCAGCAAGGCATTCGTGGCCTTGAAAAGAGCCCAAAGGGGTTCATGACCTTGAAAAGAACTTAGGAGTAAAAATTGGTGGCTTAGTGAAAAAAAAAAAAACTCGAATGATTATCATCCCACCAACAGGACACCTAGAAACGGCCGCAGCACGCAACTTCACACGTTAAAAAAATCGTTAGACTCTAGTTAAAAATTGTAATCGACTCAAGACTTATATTACGACATCGCTGGCAATGACGTTTATCGAAGTAAGAATAACATGGGAAAATTTGAATCGACCTTCGTCACGTGGGCAGCTCCTAAAAAAAGGAGCTGAAAAACAAGTTTAAAACCTTTTGGGCAGCGAAAAAATAGCTGCCCAAGGTCAACACCTTCCTTCATAATCATTAAGAGATTACATGCATGTCGGAACTTGTCACTTGCAAACGAGCAATTGGAAGGATTTTTATCACGGAACAATACACATGTTTATAGGTCTAGCATTGATAGAGACGCGCCATTTGCATCTTGCTGGAGCACAAAAACTTTTGTCTCTAGGCCCAGGCTTCATATAAGTGGGTTTCCCCATCAAAAACAATAATTCACGGAAGCCTGTGTTGCCAGCCTATCTACATTTGCCAAAAGTTATTTATCATTATTGAATTTACTATAAAAAAAAGACGAACATAACTTGGGTGTCCTAAAAAAAAACAGGTTGCATTCATCAAACCTAGGTCCAAACACATTTCCCAGCGAATATAAAAGTTCAGATGCAGTATGCAACTTCTTCTCTCGGAACAGTTGGTCATAAAAGGTTTCGTCACATCACACGCAGCAACTGCATAATGGGATCCCAGTTCTTACAAAGCGTACATTCGGGGGAAACCCAGGCTCACCCATTTTCCTAAATACGAAGGAAGCGTAACGTAGACTCACTCGTTCGTTCACGCATGAAAATTTAACTTGAAATGAGAACGCGATGCAGTCTAACATCTATAACACTACAGTTGTAAACAAGAAAAAAACAGCAAAACGCGCGCACACACACACACACACACACACACACACACACACACACACACACACACACACACACACACACAGAGAGAGAGAGAGAGAGAGAGAGAGAGAGAGAGAGAGAGAGAGAGAGAGAGAGAAGCGAACACGAAAGGAACAAAACCTCTGACTCACGGCAGATGAGACAATGCACTAGGGAGGCTGACTATAGCAATAACAGTACGATTATTTATTTGTTTTTTTTTTATTATTCTTTTCTTTATTAACACTAATCCATCTTTCTTGTCATACCTTCAATCAGATCACGTGATAAGGTGAGCTAGAAGGATAGTGGGCTCCTGACGAACAGCTTTTCGTACCGGATAACGGCACGTCGTAATAGCCTAAATATATAGGTATGACACGAACATGACACGTTTCAAGCGATAGTACGTACGCGAATGACTAGCACCGACGCAACTCATTTAAAAATCCTACGTATATTTGTCATCGCACACAGAACGAAGTTTATCCATTATTAATTTTAAATGAGAGTGTACACAAGCCTCGGACGAGCAGAACGTGATTGAGACGGAATGTGACTGACCAAGCAGCCATTACTCAACACCCTAGACGTAGACTTACCCCTTCCCTTCCCCCACCCCACCCCAAATTCTAACCCCCCCGCGCTTTTTTTTATAGATTCAGCAAGGCGAATGTCATCAATAATGCTTCTGGAAACAACAAACATGACTATTGTTAAACAAAGCAAGAGGCACAATTAAACGAAATGGAGAGAATTCAATAAAAATGAGAAATGAGAAAAACTGACATAACGAGAAAACAATTAACGGTTTAAAAATAAGAAATGAAGACTAACGTTCAAAGAGAAAACTAGCATAAATTAGCATTTACTAATTAGTGAATTCTAATCAACAGGATTTACTAATTAGGTCAAAAACTATAAAAAAACTAAAATAAAGCAAAAAAAAATGCGCCGAGGTTTCTTCGGCACAATCGAGTTTTCTGTACAGCGTATAATCAAAGCCACCGAAAATAGATCAATCTTTCGGTGGTCTCCGTATAATGCTGTATGAGCCGCGGCCCATGAAACTTTAACCACGGCCCGCTGTTGGCCTGTCTTATATCGTTGTCAGAAGCACGATCATGGCTAACTTTAACCGTAAATAACATAAAAACTACTGAGGCTACAGGGCTGCAATTTGGTATGCTTGATGTTTGGAGGGTGGATGGCCAACATACCAATTTGCAGCCCTCTAGCCTCAGTAGTTTTAAGATCTGAGGGCGGACAGAAAAAGTGCGGACGGACAGATAAATAGCCATCTCAATAGTTTTCTTTTACAGAAAACTAACAACTTTATCAAAAGAACTTGAAGTGAGAGAGAGAGAGAGAGAGAGAGAGAGAGAGAGAGAAACGTTCCGAAATGAGGAAAAAGACCTTCATCCGGTTCTCAGAAAATATATAACGAGGTATGAAACTTACTGCGCAAAGAACCAGTGTATACGTCATTCAGTTCATCCATTTGTTATTTTCAAGTAACTTGTTTTTCTTTGACGTTTTCTAATAGGAAATCGATCTTAGTTTTCCTACTTGCTGCATTAAAAAAAAAAAGACGTTTAGACTCAGTATGCTTAATGTTACGGTACATACAAACACACACACATATAATACGTATATATACACGCAATATATATATATATATATATATATATATATATATATATATATATATATATATATATATATATATACACCTAATTCTTAACTCTCTTTTGGAATACGAACAAACACAAATACAGGAAGTTCAAATTTCACCAGACTTCGCACAGAAATAATTTCGGAAAGCAATCCTAGATTAAAACGGAACATTTCCTTTGAGTCACTGAATAATTATTAACACTTACAAAAGCCCTCCACTGTAGGACACTGGGAAAAATATCTCTCTCTCTCTCTCTCTCTCTCTCTCTCTCTCTCTCTCTGTGAAAGAATGCCGCAGTAACACATCCATTCATGCGAGGTGACACTAATGGATATCTCACATGAAAATCCTTCATAAGACGGGTAATGCAGTTTAAATAACTGAACACACACACACATATATATATATAGAACAATGTAAGAAAAAAGTAAACATAGGCCTAACATAAACACGCTCTCTACGCATTAAAGCAACGAGGGAAAACTGCTTAACATCTCCCAGATAACCGATCATTTACCAACGCAACAGAGACCACATAGGCCTAAAATAAACGAGCTCTCTACGCAGTAAAGCAACGAGGAAAATTGCAATATATCCACGAGATCACAAACTCGTAAACATCCGGAGCAGCCGAGATAACTGACCATTTTAAAACAACGCTTCTCAGTCAGTCAGTTAATCAGTCAGTCAGTCACCTCCTTCCCGATGCTCTCTAAAACGGGCATAAGAGAGGTCATCGACGGCGATAACACCACAATTGTTTTGATGAGATCATCACGTAAGTTTGAGGCGGCGAGGAATGCCAGAACGTGATCTCAGGAGGAGAAGAACAACCCGATAACACTGAGGCCAAGACTTTCAATGAAATGTTTGGATGTGAAATTCATAATATTCGGAGGACGAGGCATTAAGGAGATTGAAAACAATTAGGTCTCTCTCTCTCTCTCTCTCTCTCTCTCTCTCTCTCTCTCTCTCTCTCTCTCTCCACAAGCCATTACACTGAGCATCAGCTAAACTTTCTTAATTTATCAGGTAGGCCTATTCGAATCTCAAGCGTCTGGAATCATCACCATTCTTACGTGTTTCCAAGATAAACATAAGAAAAAGTAAGAAAGCCGACGTCCAGTTTGTTAATGAAAACAGCCATTTTTCACTCTAAGAATATTTACGAAGCAAACAAGAAGCATATGCAATGTAATGCAAATCTGGAGCACCCTGGCCAAAATCAACCAAACTTCATTGCTTACGAAAAACAAATAAAAACATACACATGCAAGCGTTGTATACAAAGCTTGTATACAAATCTTCCATATATAGACCAATGTTTAATAATATGGACCACAATTTCTTTTACGTCGAGGTGCACACGGATTAGAAGAGAGAGAGAGAGAGAGAGAGAGAGAGAGAGAGAGTACGGTACGCAGTTTACATCCGGATGCTTGCTGTAAGCAATTTCACCTGTCGACTCCTCACAGCACCAGAGTTGCCAACCGAGCGAAAGTTACGTCTAAAAAAATAATACTGTATGGCAAGTGATATTTATTTCCGCTCATTATTTCCACCATAAAAAAGAACGTTTATTTCCCACCCTTTATGCTACAAAAATTAACGACCAGGATCTATATATATATATATCAGTAATGCGTTGTATCAAATAAAGCTCTCTTCTTCTTCTTACGTGGAACTCAGGGAAAGCGCTTCCATTTACCCGCCAATTTTCAGATCGAAAGCTAGACGCAGTTGGAATCCGACATCCGCCTGATTTTATGATCGGGCGGATCCCAGTGACAATAGTGGACGCAAGAATTGGTTACACACCACATTACGACGCAAAATTGACGGCCGCCCAAGCGCTTGCTTGCTTTTATAAGAGATATATATATATCTGGGAGTCTCTTTCGCTATTCCGAACACCTCAGCTGAAGCTGTCACTTTGGGTATCTGGTCTGAATCATAAGCGATATATCCTTTGGTGCGTATCACTGAGCTCTACGTCAATAAGCTCTGCGAATACAAATATGTGTGTATATATTATTTATATACATGTTTATATATATATATAAATATATATCTATATAATATATATATATCTATATATATATATATATATATATATATTCATCACTTTACATATATTTTGTATATATTCATCACTTTATACACACACACACACACTCACACATATATATATATATAGAGAGAGAGAGAGAGAGAGAGAGAGAGAGAGAGAATTTGTCCCTTTGACACCTTCCTATTTTTTCTAATAAAACTATGAGTCCACAAACATCAATTAATATCGATTCACTTTATTCAGGGACTAACTTACGCACAAAGGAATCATTACCTGACAAGTGCATCTGCCCCAGGCCAAAGATTCGATTGGAATCCATGATTGATAGTCGAATGGATAAGTCGACTGTCTGCCACTGTATCTAAACCAAATGGCACAGGTTCGAATCCTGACCAGTGCAGGTGTACTTATCAATTATGATTTCACTTAAGTGAAAGATTAAGTGAATTCGAGATTATGTGAGATTTGTCTATATATATATATACATATATATATATATATATATATATATATATATATATATATATATATATATATCAGTGAGTACTTAAGGATCAAATTGCTAGTCCCAAGACCTTACTCTCACCAGCTGAAACCCACTAAGGTCGACTGACTATCAGGTACTTAGCCCACTGCTTGTTTTAACTGAGGCACAATGACGATTATTAGCAAAGCACATCTATACTACAGTGCCCTTACCCGAAGTTCGCGTCTGCATTTCAATGAATGAACCCCCAAGGGCATAAAACAATGCGCCACTCACCTCGAGGTATGCATTCTCGTGTTTCCTAAACATTACAAGACTTCTATTCCGTCTAGGCTTATAATTTCAAAGTCTCAAAGCTACGCCTCAACAATCTTTCCACATGCACTAACTAATAAGATTTAGACACTGTAAACTCTCTCTTTGCTATAGTGCCAATTATAACTCATTCTCTCTCTCTCTCTCTCTCTCTCTCTCTCTCTCTCTCTCTCTCTCTCGGCATTTGTCGTAAGCCATTATTTACATTAATCGTGTTTAAAGATTTGCCTTCGTCACGCGTAAGAATCTCTAGCAATTTGCATAACTAAACCCCTTTCTCGACTTAGAATGTTAATATATCAATCAAATTCTCAACTATATGCTCTATTAAATATGACAAATAACTGTGCGATCTTAAATGATAAATTATCGCACGATCTTAAAACTAAGCATAAAATATGTGAAACTACCGAGTTGAGTAATTATGCAGTCGTACAAAGACCAGGGGTGAGCGAGCACCGTATTAATTCCATTACAGGCTACAGAAAAAAAAAACTGGTTATGATTTCAGCACATACGGAATACAGATTGGCTGGGGGAGAGGCCACTGAACTCTGTAACAACGCATGAGAGAGACTGATGCCGAGATACGCGTTTTGTGAACTGACGCCATATTGAAATTGTTGTTATTCGTTTCGTAAAGTAAGTTGAACTGAATATAGAATTTAGGCTAAAGGCCAAGACCTCGGACCTATGAGGTCATTCAGCGCTGAAATGGAAATTGACAGTAAAAGGTTTGAAAGGCGTAACAGGTGGAAAACCTCTCAGTTGCACGACGAATCAATCGTTAAGAGAGGTGGAAAGGAAGATGGAAAAAAGACTATGAGCGGAGGCACAGTAAAAGGAATGTAAAGGGGTTGCAGCTAGGGGCCTAAAGAAGGCACGCTGCAGAGAACCTTAAGTAATGCCTACAGTGAACCGCATGAGGTGGATGAGACTAGAGCCGGGGCGATTAGTATCTCTTGAAGCCAGCCCAGTCAACGGGAAATAAGCTTGGAGCTAATGTAGAATAATCTCATGTATCAGATACATTTTGGTATAATATGCTTCCTTTTTCGATTTCGCTATCAGGTTTTAACAGCGGAAGCGTTATCTTGGGAAATTTGGCAATGGGATGACAACACTGAGGACCTCTTATTAACTCTCATTGTAACTGAAAGGGAAAGTACGATATGTATCCAGTTATATGTGTATGTAGACCAATGACATACATGCATGCACGGGTGTAGGTTTTATATATAGATACATATAGATATATATAATATAACCAATACCTGTGTGTCATCATACATACATATACATACATACATACATACATATATATATATATATATATATATATATATATATATATATATATATATATATATATAGTTAGATAGGCAGATAAATAGACAGATAACGTGTGAGTATAGAACACAAAATACAAAACTGTTATCAGATACACCCCTAACGCAGTGTGCCACTTGACTTTGAAAAAAATATGATAACACTGCTATTCTAGTTCGACCTCCCGGTGGCCCTGCAAAAGTGTTTCTCTCTAACTTTCTCTTCCATTTTCCAAGAAATTATGACATTATTACTCACAATATTTAGCAACAAACCAAAATAACAATAAAAAAGGAAGAGCATTCAACGCAAAAATATCTAACACTGCAGTTAGTCTAAGTCCAACCATATACAACCTAAGTTATATATTAAAAAGCAGATATGAGAAAAAATATCGACAGGAACAGACAAACGGATTTATAAACTGCAAAAACAGCTCAACGAACTCTTGCAAGGAGCGACATTCTAGTCTTCCAGCCTTCCCTAGGCCTAAAGCAGCCTTCCCTAGGCCTAAAGAGGAACCATGTTTTACCAGAGATTGCGCTACTCAGGCGACCTTATGTTGCTACTTCCGTGAAAACATCCTGTGTTGAAAAAACACCAACAACAAAACAGCTTCGTGTAGAATTAACTTAAAATGTAAGACCTTTGTTTAAAAAAAAAAAAAAAAACGCTGAAACGCGCTATTTATGGCCCCCATCCGTTTTCAAGAAAAAAAAAACTTTTTGTGAACATGCACTGACTATACGTTTCCTATCTGCAGTTGAGTCTTATACTGAGCTTTTTTATATATATTTTCGTCCCTATCTATGCAAAATACACGAACAAGTTAATAAATGACATCCCTAATCCCTAGTACGAATTCAAATCCCAACGGAAATTTCAAAGTCTCAACTACGCATTCCAGTTCCAATGCAGATCCTGTTCAGTCCAAGATCTGTATAGAATAACCGATCAAATCGAAGTCTGTCTACAATCAGCGGACAAAGACTGACACCAGGGACATAATAAATAAGTAAACTGGCAAAAATATTAACGATAAGCAACGCCAGAGCTTATGGAAAAGGTCACACCAGCGCAGCAACAGAACGAAGGAAATACCTAAAAGCACGATAAGGATGGAAAATCTGTTTTTTTTATTTTTTTTGTGTGCGTGCGTATGTGTTTCTCTGTGAGAGAGAGAGAGAGAGAGAGAGAGAGAGAGAGAGAGAGAGAGAGTTTAATGATTTCATGTTGCCTGCGTCAACACGTAGCTTATGAGACTAGCAAGACGCAAACATGTAGGCAAATCTCACAATCTCACAGAGCAGAAAAGTACAGCAATTTAAAATGATGGAAAAATTACCAGGTCAAAAAGACATACAAAAAAAAAAAAAAACTGTAACTAAGTTGATGCAGTTATAGAACGAACTTTGATCGTAATCTGTCGCCACTTAAACCGAGCTCGTTTAAGTGTTAAATGAGATACAGTTCGGGAGTAACAATGCATAATCGGGGTGGGTTGACTGTACGAGTTAGATAAGGGAAATGAAAACAAGTTATCTATAATTTCTCTCTCTCTCTCTCTCTCTCTCTCTCTCTCTCTCTCTCTCTCTCTCTCTCTCTCTCTGTTCCTTATCTGTGATAAGATATTATTGACAAACAGATTGAGCATGTTCAACCCCAACTGGTGCTTTCTTGATTGTACAATAAACAGAAGAGATATGAGAGGGTGGGCGTTTTCTCCGCACTATCATTCCTAAGTCACATATGTTGGGTATGTATTGACCTTACACCAAAATTGATAAGTTATCAGAAGTCTACGTCAGAGCCAGCAGTTTTTATGATCACTTACTGCAAAGGTTAAATATTACACGTCAGCAAGTGCACGTGTGTTTGTGAGAGAGAGAGAGAGAGAGAGAGAGAGAGAGAGAGAGAGAGAGATTTTTTAACGAATAATTTTAAAAATGGTTTTGCTACATTCGTACAGGTGAGGGTCACCTGGCCGACGCCATTTTCCTATTTCTTTTTATTGTGATAGGATGGGACATTTTGACGGCGTGCTGATTACTCACGTTAAGTCTCTCTCTCTCTCTCTCTCTCTCTCTCTCTCTCTCTCTCTCTCTCTCTCTCTCTCCCCAACCGCAACACCTGCTTAAAAACTAAGTACACCTTTCACCACCTCTGTCAGCAGAGGTATAATGGGTTTTAAACTAACGTGCTTAGATGGTCTTTCCTGAACCATTGTCTAGGCCTAGGCAGTATGAGTGAGAGGCACGGATCCTTGTAAACGTCATTGCAAAGGAATAGTCCAAATTTAATACGTTAATATAAAGTTTAAAGTTAATCTGGCATTTTTTTATAACCTCATGCTCGCCAGTACTTAGTTTGGCAATTGGAACTTAACGGTTTTACTGAATAACAACCACTGAACTCCATCGATTTTTTTTTAAATTCATGTCTTTACTTTCTCCCTCATTATCCTCGAGTTTTCACATCGTTTTAATCCACTTGGAAGCTTACAAAACATTCTGGGTCCTTCTTTCAATATTGCTGTTACATCTCATCGCAATGTTTCCATGAATTTATTGTCTTAAATGTATATAATTCTTTGAGACCTCTGAAATCCTTTGCTTCCAATTAGAGATTCTTCTGTTTTAAGATTCAGAACATCGGAATCTCAGGCCTTTGACACTTTGCAGGGTACAGCTTAGTACCATCTCTCTCTCTCTCTCTCTCTCTCTCTCTCTCTCCCTCATATATGTATATATATATGTGTGTGTGTGTGTGTGTACGTACGTATGTATACAGCGTTCACTTGTCATAATGGGCTCCAGCAGCGTTCAGGACGAATTTGAGCTCGAACTGGTATTTGTGAATTATGTACTTTACACCTGCGTCACTGTGAATAAATTCATGTGCACTGTACAATCGGTTACAGAAAAAAAAACACGTTTATGTGCTTCGTTTTATCCCACCTTTAATTCCAATTTCGCTCAACTGAACGAAAGGTTCTAACTTCATGAACTGTAATCTTATCTTTACAAGGAGCATAAAAAACATATGGTTGGCTTATTGACTAAATAAATAAATGCATAGCACAGCCACCGCCTACAGTCGATCGTTCACGGTACCTATGCAATGAACACCTGCTGCCTACGAGTATAACCAGAAATAAACAAGTATATAATGAGCCGAAGTTTCTTCGGCGCAATCGAGTTTCCTGTTTAGCGTAAAATCAAGGTCACCGAAAATGGACCTATCTTTCGGTGGTCTCGGTATAATTTTGTATAAGCCACGGCCCGGTGGTAGCCTGGCCTATATCGTTGGCAGAAGCACGATTATGGGTAACTTTACCCTTAAATAAAATAAAAACTACCGAGGCTAGAGGGCTGCAATTTGGTATGTTTGATGACTGGAGGGTGGATGATGATCAACATACCAATTTGCAGCCCTCTAGCCTCAGTAGTGTTTAAGATCTGAGGGCGGACAGAAAAAGAACGGACAGCCAAGTGTGGACGGAAGACAAAGCCGGCACAATAGTTTTCTTTAGCAGAAAACTAAAAATTTAATTCGAAAATACTTCCGGGGACTCTAAATCTATGCAATTCTACGACGAACCTCCGACCAAGGTCTAGAGATTTGCCGACGACAATCCCGTACGTACTACAGGATCAAGACTTTAACCAAGTGCTACCCAGTGACAGTATCGGCACGACTTCCCGAAGGGTTTATTAATCATGAAGATACTCGGGTATTTAAAATTCTAACGACGGTCGAGCTTACCGGCCGCTCTGGTGACACCGGGTTCGCCATAAATACCCTGCGCGCGAAACTCGGCCACACAGATAGTACTATTCCCATGATACTCGCGACACACCAATTTGTACCTTAAATTATTAAAGTACTTGATCATTTTTAAACGCAGTATTTAGAAAAAATAAATGCTGCTGCTGCGCATGATCTGAATGAAATGGCTTCTAAATGAGTAGTGGTGAAGAATGGTTCTAGTTAAGAATGCAATTGTCATTCAAGATCTCTGGTCCAACTTTCCGGGTTCATCCATATGTAGAGTTTACAGCTATGCATATTTTCTCTCTCTCTCTCTCTCTCTCTCTCTCTCTCTCTCTCTCTCTCTCTCTCTCTCTCTCTCAGGTAACTAAATCTTGGTGATGAATGTAAAACGCTGGCCAAAAATCATAACATAATTCCAAAGAAGAAGAATGAGAAGAGCAGAAGTACTAAAATGCAGGAGAAGAGAGTTCAAACGGCTGGTAAGGTACAAAGAGTACATTAAAGTGTTGAGAGAAGTTACAGCGCAGTTAGATTACAAAACTTACAAAAGCAATCAAGCTTTAAACAAAACAGTACTCCCGAACATCCAGGCATCTTGCTTTGTTACCGGAATGCTTCGAATGACAGACGCCTCGTTACTTTTTTACCCATCACGACGGCGTATCAGCAGTATACTGGAAACGATCCCATTTAAAAAAAAAGGTGGGGGAAAAAAAATCAGCGTTACGTAACATCCTCGCAACGGAACCGCAACGGCACTAGGTAGCACCACGCCGAAACATTGTTACGAGACTAGTGACCGAAAAGCAAAAATGGGAAAAAAAAAGAAAACGTAAAAAAAAAAACCGGAATCCATCAACGCTGAGACGAGGGTGAATGATCTTCACAAACACACACACAAACAGAGAGAGAGAGAGAGAGAGAGAGAGAGAGAGAGAGAGAGAGATGGGGGAATTCCGTATGCAAGGAACGCACCCCATAGTCTAAGCAACACGTCGCAAGCTACTTACCGTGCGTGTGGTAGCCATTGAGGGGCACAGCCGTCGTCACCGACGAAGGCGAAGACGACGACATGGGCAAAGGGGGGGTCTCTCCTCCCCCTTGCTGTTGAGGGGTGGGGGTGTCGGCAGGGCTGGGAAGCTGGAATACTGTCGCTTCGGGATTCAAACTGGCGGCGGCACTCGATCCACAAACCGCACGGGCGCCTCCTCCTCCTCCTCCTCCTCCACCTCCCCCTCCTCTCCTTCCGCCTGCCACTCCAGGGACTCTTCCGGCGCCTCCTCCTCCTCCTCCCCCTCCTCCTCCACTACATACCTGTCAGGGAGAAATCAACAGCTGTTGTACGCTTCCGGGAATATTAGAAATCAACCAATAATATAAATAATTATATTAATAATATTAATAAACATGTCCTGTTAAAAGGGATGGGATGCATCGTGCGAGTTAATAATAATAATAATAATAATAATAATAATAATAGATTAGTATGCGTATAAAATTTGCTAAAACACTTTGGAAACAAGTATATATATAATAATGATAATAGCCTATCAAATACTTTATATATATAATAAGATAATACATATCGTACTGTTACATATCGTACTGTTACGTAACTTGGCCACTCGCGGCTTCATCTGCCACTTGCTTGCACATGCAGAAGCTTCATAAACTTTCATAAATAAACAGGAATAAATATAGGAACAAGTGTATGACTGTCCTTTGCAAATGAGAAGAGAATGTAATGCGTGAAATTAATGAATGGCTCAATATAGGTCTAAGACTGAGTCTATACTTTCGTTCGCCATGTGTATGCGTGTGTGTGTGTGTCTATGTTCAGTAACCTGCGATAAACAGTAATAAAAGCTCATACAATCAAGGAAATATTCTAAATTAAACCGTGCACGTAATAAAAAAAACCAAATGAAATAATGGAGTTTGCACAATGTCATTATCAACTCAGCCGCACCACCAACAACCGTTATAACTCGGTGTCCGACCGAGAAAAAAAAAGAAGAGTGTGAAAGCACCATAATCAGCATTAGCCCTTCTTCTTCTCCTTCTTCTTCTTCTTCTTCTTCTTCTTCTTCTTCTTCTTCTTCTTCTTCTTCTTCTTCTTCTTCCCTCGTAAACAACGGCTCATCAAAACTTCAGGTGACTTCATAGTAAAAGAACGAAGTTCAAGTTTTAATGAATGCAGATGCAGTTAGAACTCGAACACATAGTTTCATTAAGCGATTTTTTTCCCGCCGATTACTCGCGCCGCTTCGTTAAGAACAAATCCGGCGCCATCAGAGGCGTCTTGTTCTTCCGCTATTGTTCTTTTATAGTTTTTTTTTTTTTTTAGACATTTTCACGGTCTGTGTTCGGCGCAATCGAGTTTTCTGTCCAGCCGCTACAGCGTATAATCAAGGCCACCGAAAATAGATCCATCTTTTGGTGGTCTCGGCATAATGCTGTGTGAGCCGCGGCCAATGAAACTTTAACCATGGCCTGGTGGTGGACTATCCTATATAGCTGCCAGAAGCACAATTATGGTTAACTTTAACCTTAAATCAAATAAAAACTTCTGAGGTAGAGGGCTGCAATTTGGTATGTTTGATGATAAGAGGGCGGATCATCAACATACCAATTTGCAGCCCTCTAGCCTCAGCAGTTTTTAAGGTTTGAGGGTGGACAGAAAAAGTGCGGACGGACAGACAAATAGTTTTCTTTTACAGAAAACTGAAACTGAAAACACATGCTGAAAAATAAAATAAGTGCATGTGAGAAAAATAATCAGTAACCACCAAGGTTTATCAATATCAAAGTAAAATACAATGTTGACCCTTAAACTGACCTCTGACCTTGAAAAAGGGTCAAGGTGAAAAAAAATTGCCTGATGGAAAAGTATCATCAAAATGAAAACAAAATAAAATAATAACCTTTTTGAAAAAAAGGTCAAGGTATAAATTTTCTGGGGAACCAACCACCAAACCATAAGCTATCTACCTACCTATGACGACAGAGAGAAAAAAAAAAATAGGATACTTATAATAACAATAATTTCACCAAAACAACGCCATAAGATATAACAAGAGAGAGAGCAAGAGAGAGAGAGAGAATAGTAGAATTTAGGCCAAAGACCAAGCACTGGGACCTATGAGGTCATTCAGCGCTGAAACGTAAACATAGTAAAAGGTTTGAAAGGTGTAACAGGAGGAAAACCTCAAAGCAGTTGCACTATGAATCACTTGTTGGGGAGGGTGGAAAGTAAGATGGGAGATAGAATATGAAAGGAGGTACAGTAAAAGGAACGAAAGGGGTTGCAGCTAGGGGTCTAAGGAAGGCACGCTGCAAAGAATCTCAGGTACAGTGCGCCTCATGCGCAGTGGCCCCCAGCGAAGCCATTAGACACAAAAACTGTAATGGCGACAGCATAAACAATGCGACAACGACACAGACGAAATATCACAAGAAGACTGTAGATTAATCTTCTCAGGGACTGTGAAATTTCCTTGTAATGGATCGTATTAAGACCTACTTTCCTTTTTTTTCCCACCTTGTTATACCTTTTTTCAGACTGTGCTCAGGATCTAATGATACTATTTCTCGGATATGGCAGACAGCAATATCCGATTCTAGCAGAAACTACTCTATTATAATCCGTTTGTAAGTTGCGTCTTTCTATCACAGAGAAAATGAGAAAATAAAAGCGTCTGGAAATCAGGACAGATATAATAAAGCTACACACACAAATGCAACACAGTTTTACATTGTACTTTTATTTGTGAGGTTATTAAAGGAAATGGAGAATGGAAAATTGTCACAGTGACGGAAGTACAATGGAATTGTTGTCACTCCATCTCTGATTGTTATGATGGAGCTGTCAACTTGACTGTGGAGCAAAACCCCCTTATTTATGGAAGAGACGTCCTTACTACGAAGCAAACATTCCTCGTTTATGGAGCTCATCACTATACTTTCTGGAGCAAATATCACAACTTTTTGAAGGTACACATTATCATGTCTTCCAAGGAAACAGGTCCCTAAACCTATCTTACATTAAACATGAAGCATTTTTTCATTATTTATAAAAGGTATTAAATTTTCTTATGGAAATTTACTGCACCTCAGTAGCCAGTTTAAGTAATAACACAAACAGCATAAAATGATTAAATTATCTGATAGAAATTTACTGCAACTCAGTAGCCAGTTTAAGTAATAACACAAAGACCATAAAATGACACCTTGTTCATTCCTTGACACACGTGAAAAAAAATATTCGCACAAGCACCCTCAAACCCTAATGCTTTTAAAAACAAGCACCAACAAACCCTAATGCTTTTGAAAACACAAGCACCCACAAACCCTGATGCTTTTGAAAACACAAGCACCCACAAACCCTGATGCTTTTGAAAACACAAGCACCCACAAATCCTAATGGTTTTGAAGAGCCCATTTCTACAACAGGGGAATGAACATATCACAGCACAGGAAAACTAAGTACAAATGATAATTATCAGATGAAAACTTATCTTGCATTATATAACAAGAGTTGGGAAAAGAACATTCATTTCACTTCCCAAAGAACATAATCATAACACTGAACATAAACCTTAAAAAAAAAGACTGGAAGCTTCAAGAACTTACGATAAGAAGCCTTCTGAGCATCGTCCTGTACTTGCGACCGCTACGGCAAGCGACAGAGAGAGAGAGAGAGAGAGAGAGAGAGAGAGAGAGAGAGAGAGAGAGAGAGCAAGCAGTAGGAAAACTTTAATAACAACATTACTACAACTTCCGCTAAACTAACAGCGCCAGCAGTAATGACACTGTCTGCATTACTGTTCGACTGTGTCACAGTAATGGAAACAAAGGGCCTCTGGAACTGAGCAGTTGGTATCGGGTAACTTTACCAGAACATAACAAGCGGTGGTGAAATGAGTAGCCTACTCGTACTCAAGAGGAAAAGGCTCTTACAGCAACAGCAGATATTTCCTTGCGAAATCGTCCAACAATGGCTAAAAAAGTTAAATTACTGGGAAAAACATGCCACTAAGAATATTGAAAAACAAGCAAAAAATGTAGCGAAGTTTCTTTGGCGCAATCAAGTTTTCCGTACAGCCACTACAGCATATAATCAAGGCCACCGATAATAGATCTATCTTTCTGTGGTCTCTGTATAATGCTGTGTGAGCCGTGGCCCATCAAACTTTAACCAAGTCCCGGTGATTGGCTTATCCTTTATCGTTGCCAGAAGCACAATTATGGCTTAACTTTAACCTTAAATAATTTAAAAACTACCAAGGCTAGAGGGCTGCAATTTGGTATGTTTGATGAATGGAGGGTGGATGATCAATATACCAATTCGCAGCCCTCTAGCCTCAGTAGTTTTTAAGATCTGAGGAGGGACAGAAAAAAGTGCAGACGGCCAAAGCCGGCACAATAGTTTTCTTTTCAGAAAACTAAAACTGAGAAAAATCTACATCAGCATTAATGTAGTTATAAAAAAAATCCACAGATGACAATTAGTTATTTGGCAAATTGATATATGTTTTAATTACAACACAAGCGAAAGCTTGGACTAGAAGGCAATATAAAGTACTGTTAAATATTCAGAATGATCAAGTAAAGGGTAAGGCACTGAATGAGATCGACCAAGCAGTAAAGTCTTTGTTCTAATGCTGCACTTACTTTCAAATCACGTAAGAGCAAACAGCTGCAGAATTCATTTCATCTGCTTATTTTATACTATGTATACCATCTACAACAACTCTAGTGTTGGTCACCTGACGTGGTTTTAATTTGCTTTCCATTTCTATTTTTATTGCTGAGAAAATCTCCGACCTTCTGATCTGACTCAGTAACATAATGGAACAACAAACCTCACAAAGACTTTGAAAGACTGTTCATTTATAAATTATAAAGAAAATGCTCATTCAGCTACATAGCGGATCTTTTGAATGTTCACATGACTTGCAACTCACGCATTCAGTATTACAGAATTACGGTTTTTTCTTCAGAAACTGAATGTCATCTTCTCTGTTAAATACCTGAAGAACTCTTGGTTTACTTTTTATAACCCATCGTGAAAGGACCTTAACAACAGAATCCCAAGATATCAGGATTTACCATAATATGCTTTGTCATTCATGGTTACCATAATAGCATATTGTTCTTTCTTTCTTTCTTTTTAGCAACCATGCTTTAAATGAGTTGCAGCTTCCCTGAAATATTTACCAAACTTGTTACACCAGTCAGAAGAAGGACTGGGGTAATTTGAAAATCATCCATACAAGCTCATGGGCCTCTAAGGAAATGTAATTTTAGACCAGCATCGTGACAAATTCATGGCCTTCTAAGAAATCTTCTTAACTTGGTTAAACACTTTCACTTTAATGACTCCATTTCATATAGAAATCTAACATCCTTTGTAAACTGTGGCAATGGAATATTGCATAACTCTCAAGGAAGCATCACAAGACACTGAGCAAGATTTCACTAGCCTCAACTACTGTGTCTCTCCTGAGCACTACTGATCAGGTTGTGTGTACAATTTATACCATCTAACCACTTCTCTTGCCTTCACCACAGCCTCATCTGACCCATCATATCCAGAGACCTTGGTCCTGGAAGGTTTCTTCAAATCATTTATTTTGCATAGATATACATAGATCACACTCCACAGCGTTTGATCTATGTCAGAAAAAGTGTAAAAGTGGTCTCCCAGCTTTTCTTAGTTCCTCATTGGACGGGTGGTTACCGTTCTCAGCTAGCACTCTGCTGGTCCCCGCGTCCGATTCTCCGACCGGCCAATGAATAATTAGAGGAATTTATTTCTGGTGATAGAAATTCATTTCTCGCTATAATGTGGTTTGGGTCTTCCAAAATAAGCTGTAGGTCCCATTGCTAGGTAACCAATTGGTTCTTAGCCACGTAAAATAAATCTAATCCTTCGGGCCAGCCCTAGGAGAGCTGTTAATCAGCTCACTGGTCTGGTTAAACTAAGGTATACTTAACCTTTTTCTACTCTGTATTTCTCCATACAGATTTCTTCAGCTGCTTTGGTTATAAAGGGCGAAGGAATTAACCACATTCAGGCCCTCCACATTGGTCACTTTGTGATGACAGACAACCCCAAGGATCTCTCTAAAACAGCAGCGACAAAAGCTATCAAGCCTTTTGAGCTGGTACTCTCGAGTAAGCCATCACTCTGTACCATACGGCAAGCAAGACAGCCCACAAGAATTGTAAACGCTGACCCTCATTAAACTGCCTTTATAAGGATATGGGAGTTACTAGCCAAATACTTTCCACTGGAGGGTAGAGGACTATGTACAATAATTAGTAACGCTCTTTTATACAAATGTAATAAGGAATCTGCTATGATATAATCTTACAAGTTAACTCTGCTAGGGCCCTCAGTAATTGACTGAGGTGTCTAATTCAGCCAATGAGTCTACAATAAATGATAATTTTAATTATACAGCAATTCAAGAATTTTGCTTTAAAATTTGAGACTTAATTTTTAGACTTGGCGATTAATTATGCAGTTACTGTACAGAATTTTTGGTGAACTATGAAAATAACTGAACAAAAAAGCCTCATTTATATATCAGATGAGGTAACTAAACTCCAGGCTTACTCAGCCCTTTCATGAAGCTCATTCATGTTGGTTATATTCACCTTCTATTATTGGAGCAACAACACATCAGTAAGTGACACAATTCAGATGATTGCAAAATTTCTACTACAATTATACAAATAAGCTTCAGTACTGGTACTTTTATGCTGTGATGAAGAGTAACCATACTGTTCACTTGCCACTCTAGAACCCAGTCCATTGTAAGTAAACTTACCACTTGCAGCCAGTCCTTATCTCCTGCATCAAGACCAATGTGAATAGAAGTTTTGTACAAGTAGATAAAAAAGTGGGTTTACTTTTGTGTACAGAACTACTAATACCATTTCAAATAAATCAAATAATAAACTGAGAAAGATATAAATGAAGACAAATAAAACAACGCTATGTACGATGCTAGAAACTACAAAATTAATGAACTAACAGTAATCCATAACATAATATTAAGCATTTTCCTGGAAGTCAGCGAAAGGGATCAAACGGCGACTTACCTCGCGCACTTTCTGAATGAGGAAACACGATGGGGCTAGAGCAGTGCAGACGTACGCAGCATCAGCGTCAAGGCAGCCGGACAGAGGGTCGCAGGTGCCCACTCTAGCTACGGGAGCAGGGCAACACCACCCCACCTGATGGTGCTGTTGTTGCTCTAAGTTCACGGCATCTTCTTCTCCAGGGGCTACGCTAACGTTACAAGCGCTGGTGCTGCTCGTGCTACCTTTAGCAGCCGCAGCAGTGATCTTATACGTGGGTGTGCTCAACAGACCACTACCCTGTTCAGGTAGTGGCGATGTCGCCGGCAACGGTGTGCTGGGCGCAGTGCTCGCGGCGTGGCGCGACTGTCGCAGGGGCTGGTGGTAGCTGTGGTGATGATACCGAGGGGTGTGAGGCCGTGATGGTCGCAGTGGTGGAGGACCTGGTGTGCGAGGTCGAGGCAGTGGTCGTGATGGGTGCTGATAGTGTGTGTGATAATGCGGTGCACGACCACTCCGGCCTCCACCTCGTCCTCCACCTCGTCCACCACCGCCACCACCACTGCCACCACTAGCACTAGTAACCGTTGGTGGCGCTAACAAAGGGCTTCTTTCCACGCCTGCACCCCCCCACCCAGCATCAGTCCACACACCCGCGGCCGACACGGCGAGCAGAGGAGAGCGTCTCACTTCTGGGCCCAAATGGGTGCCATACCATGCATGTAAGGAGTGGGATTCAAGACAAGGGGTCTTATGTACATATTAAGACCCTCATCACAGGGCGTGTAATGGACTTTGGATATTATTCAAAAGTTGTTAAACTTATATAGACCTTCTGAAATGATACAAGGTTTCTCAGAGAACTTTCCAAGTACGAGTCACTATATAGCCTGGCTGATTTCACTCACTTAAGATTTATTGTCACTGTTTTTCTTTCAGTTTATTTGTCTCTACTTGCAAAAGATATTATTTCTAGGACCTTTCTGAAAAAAACAAAATTACACATAGAAGAGGGAACATTGTCACTGGATTTCATGCACAATAGGCAGTACATGTGCAAAATGTCATTACACAAATATCATTTTTGATTATATACAAACTCATAACACCAGGGCTACATTGGGTATCAATTAACCAAATGTGATCAAGGGAACTTCCTTACACCCATCACTAGATGGATGAAGTCACAACGGTCAAAATATTACTCATCAGTTTTCTTATTCATTCAACTATTAATCAATTTAATTTGAAAATGCTTTAAATGCAAGGAAAGGGTTAGCACATAATCCTACACATTTCCAGGCCATCAAGAGCAATTCAATCTTTTTAAGATTTGTTGGAAAACCATCACTTCTTACTGACAAATCAGACAGACAATTAAAACTGTCTATACATGGTGAAGAGAAGCTCGAATCAAACTTCCACCAAATAACAGCACTAATAATAACAATAATTTTTTGCACAAGAACAACAGATGGTCACTAAAGAACAATGGAAGTAACAGTATCAGATCTGTGGCTCTGTGTAAGCCCAAGTTAGCTGGTCAACCATCGCGGGGTGAACTCTACACACTACTTGAACCAAGGACCTCCAAGTAATCAACAACAGCCACTCGTGACTTCGCACGGGAGGAATGAACCACTCTCTGTCTGTAAGCGTAAGCCCAAAGATCCCGACAGGGGTAACCACTCTTTTGTTTACAGAGGCGCTTACTGGAATGAGGGAGAACGAGGTGTTTACCTTCGCCGAGGGACAGGGTCTAACTGCCCGTACCAAGCGGATATCAGATATCCAAACACAGGTGGAGTTTGACCTCGCGTTCGGCAAAAGGAGTCTTGGATTTTGGGACTGGATGAGATCACTGAAGCCTTGACTGTAAGCTATTATTTACAGACTCAGAGACAAAAAAAAAAAAAAAAAAGATACGTTTGGATGGAACATGGTAAACCAATCTTTTGAGTGAAAGCTGCAGGATTTTGCAATTATAAAGGATCTGTGAATTTTTAATGCTCACAAATTGTAGATTTTGGGAGGAATGAACAAGATCTGTTGATCTTAGGACTACAGAGCACACGCACACAGTGAGATGAATCTTGAGACAATAAAATCTGGGAATGAACAATGTCTACGGAACTTGGGACTCACTATCTAAATCTTTAAAGTGAAAATGTGATCTAAATGCCATGTTATTGAACAAGGTGTAACTTGGGAGATAATCTGATCAAGAACTATATTTATATATAAATACATGTATATATATATATATATATATATATATATATATATATATATATATATATATATATATAATATAGTGTTAGGTAAATGACAAATGGCCTTTGGATAACCATAAGATACCTTCTACAAACAGCGCTATCTCATATTTACTTTGATAAGTCTCCCATGGGGAAATAATACGGATATACTTCTTACGACATTGTGTTTATTTTCATTCTCCAAGCTTCGCTAATTCGAATTCAGCTGACGAAATCTTTCTTAGAGTCAAAATCGTGTACAAGAATTCGACTTCGGTATTACCCCAGTAAGTATCCACCTACGCGTCTCACCTCCGAGGTAGTACTAAACATGGCGGAATCTCGGTTGGACTCCGCGTTTAGTACTAGCCCCTCTGGGATCGATGATATCGTTTATTAATATGTAGAAAGATGCAGAAACGGGTGTATATAATGACGCGCAGGTGGATACACACCGGTTTAATACGGTTGACATCTGCAAATACATGTCACTTCACTTATTTTGTAATTCACCTTTCCTCTCATCCTAACACAATGTTACATTTGCTCACAAATAACTCGACGAATTATCCACTTCCATTCTTTCACCATTCACATAAACATTCATTGTTAAATCATCCTCATTTCTATTTACTTTCATAATTGTAATCTTACTTCCTACCAGTTACATTCAACTTTATCCAGTCCCTATCTCCAATCACTACCGCATCATCTACAAATGTCAACCATTCAACACTCCATTTGAAGCTCATTTTCTTTTCCCGTATTTTTGCACCTACATTTTAATCGCCTTTCTCTTTATCACATTACTCATTTGAAGATATTTGACGGCCAACAAGACATATGACAACCTAATCTCTGATCCAATTTACACCAAACCACTCACTCTCCTTTCTACATAATCTCCTCATGCTTCGCTTCCATAATAAAATATTTTCATCGCTCCCAGTAGCTTATCTTTTATATCTTCTTATATAATAAATACCCACAACGCTGCTTTTCTGTTGATTCTATCATGAACAGTATTTTCCAAGTCTATCTGTGCCACAGTATTTTCTAAGTCTGTCTGTGCTAATAGTACTATTTGAATTCATTTTCAATCTACTCAGATAAACAGCATTTTCTAAGTCTGTGTGTGATAATAGTACTATTTGAATTCATTTTCAATCTTCTCAGATAAACAGTATTTTTTAAGTCTGTGTGTGCTAATACTTAGTACTATTTGAATTCATTTTCAATCTTCTCAGATAAATAGTATTTTCTAAGACTGTGTGCTATTACTTAGTACTATTTGAATTCATTTTCAATCTTCTCAGATAAACAGTATTTTCTAAGTCTGTGTGCTAATAGTCCTATTTGAATTCATTTCCAATCTTCTCAGATAAACAGTATTTTCTAATAGTACTATTTTAGTTTATTTTCAAGATTCTCACGTAATTGCTTCCCATAACAAACCCTTCATCTTACACGCCCTCCTATCCTGTAAACCCACACTATTCTTACCCTTATCAGTCCTTCTATCGTCAGTTTCATTTGTTAAAATCCTTCCCTGGTGTGCTAAGTAAAAGCGTGCCCCCTATAATTCTCAAATATGCCCTTTTTATCTTCACCTTCGACAGTGGAACGATGACTTTTCTCCCACATTCCTTCGAGACCTTTCCCTCGCCAGACATAACTAAGAAACCTGTTCAGTGACTTCACTACGTTATCAAGAGCCTACCACAGCATCTCGCGTGCTCCGTTCTCTAAGTAGAGGTTCAGAAGGTTACTTCTACAAGCATTATCAGACATAAACTAATCCTAATATACAGTTTTTATTGGGTGTTTTTCTATAAATTACCGAAGCACTTTCATTTATCCAAGGATATCATCTGTCCAATTTGGTCTCGCATGTCTAATCCGTAACGTGTTATTTCCGATGCTTCCTCTCAAAGTCTCCTGCTTGATAACTGGTATATACCATTTAAAAAATCAGTGAAACGACAAACTACACACTGAACTTTAAACTGGTATATAACACAAAACACATCAGTGAACTTTAAATTCAAAACACAAGAGAGAGAGAGAGAGAGAGAGAGAGAGAGAGAGTAGGGGGAGGGGAGATGGATGAGTGGTGCTAGCATAAGCCCTGTTGTGTCACCGTATATGTGTTACAGGCAGATAGCGAAACTAGGTATTTCGCGAACTGCCTGAAATTTCAGGCAGATAGCGAAATGCACTTAAGGACATTTGATTCCCCCAGGGAGTAGTACTAAACACGACGAAATACATTTGAAACCCCCCAAGGGAATAGCACTAAACACGGCGAAACAGTGTAGGTGAGTCACTGTTTCGCCGTGTTTAGTACTAACCCCTTGGAGGGAGGGGGGGATCAAATGTCCCTAAGTGCATTTCGCTATCTGCCTGAAATTTCAGGCAGTTTGCGAAATGCCTGGTTTCAATATCTACCTGTAACATAATGTGTTACACTATACATCGAGAGCGGCCGTTACACCAAAGGCTTTATAAATATACATATATACCAGACGACAACTTTAAACAAGTTATCAGGGGCAGAATAAGATCGACATTCCGCGAATTGAAAATGGAAATTCAGGAATCAACGAGGAAATTGCAATTGCAAAATTCAATATGTAAAGCGAAGACGGGAGAAAAAATGGGAAGAGAGGCCACACACACACACACACACACACACACACACACACACACGCACATGGCGCGCACATGGCGAGAGAGAGAGAGAGAGAGAGAGACGCGTAAAGTGGCATCCCTTGACAGATAGTATTACAATAACCAAATATTTTGGTAAAAAAATGTAGGAAACGTGAACACTTGGGAAATGTAAAAGACTTAGATATGAGTACAGGAACTTGAAGAAAAAAAAAATGAAAGAAAACGGAATAAAGAAAACGTATAGGGCATTCTGAAACTTAAAAAATTATTATAAACGCAAAAACACGGCTGTTATGAAAATTAACAAGGAATATTATTCGCAATACTGAAATAATTGATGAATAGATAAAACAATAAATACACAACAAAATAATTAAATTTAATAATTCTGAAAACGACGTAAAATTAATTTAATCGATTAAATATAATAAACGGAACCCCAAGGTAATGAGATGAAAGTCCAAGATTGTTTTCAAGGAACATCGAAGAAGATTAAAGTGGAGAGAATAAGTGAAAGCTCACCTGAGAATGAAAGTCATTAATGACAAAGAGGACTCGAAAGTTGACGCTGACGGAAAACTAAAAAATTCGAAAGTTCATTTATAAAATTATATAATTCAGAGGTTAACTCTAACTGAAGAGTGCGGTGGAGGAGGAGAGAGAATTTGAAAGTAGATGAAAGTTTTGCATATATATTACAGGCATATAGCGAAACCAGGCATTTCACGACTGCCTGAAATTTCAGGCAGATAGCGAAATGCACTTAGAGCTAGTACTAAACACGACAAAACAGTGTAGGTGAGTCACTGTTTCGCCGTGTTTAGTACTAGCCCCTGGGGGGATCTAATGTCCCTAAGTGCATTACGCTATTTGCCTGAAATTTCAGGCAGTTCGCGAAATGCCTGGTTTCGCTATCTGGAAGTTAACAGAAAACTGACAAAAGATGAATTTAGACATTAATGGAAAACTTACAAATGCATAATTCGAAAGTTACCATTATAGAATTTGAAGTTAACGGATATTTTAAAGTTAATGGAAAAATAACGTGTAAGAAAACGAGAATAGAATAGAATATAGAATTTAGGCCAATCGTTGGGACCTATGAGGTCATTCAGCGCTGAAACTGAAATCGAGGGTAAAAAAAGATTTGAAAGGTGTAACAGGAGGAAAACCTCTCAGTTACACTACTAAAAATTTGTTAGGAGAGAGTTGAGGAAAGTAAGAAGTAAGGAGATTATGAACAGAGGTGAAAGGAACGAAAGTGGTTGCAGCCTACGGGCCTAAGGAATGAACGCTGCAAAGATCCTTAAGTAGCGCCTACAGTGCACCGCGTAAGGTTGCATTGACGGCACTTCCTCCCCTACTTGGAAGGAAAACGGGAAGTTAGAAAACGGAAAGTTAGAAAACGGGAAGTTAAATGAAGAATTTTGAGAGCAACCGGTGATCCAAAACTAGTGGAGAATTCGAAGTCAAATGAGCCATTCTGACGTTCATTTAGAATTCAGCAACTAATGGAGAATAATGAGTTGAATGCGCGTTTACGAAAGCTAATTTCGAATTCAAGGTCACATGAAAAATTCATAATTTAAAGCAGAAGTAGAATGCTACTGTGGAAGTCAAAACTGAAAGAGAATTGTGTGGCAATAAACAGTTTCAAAGTAGGATTATGTGGCAATACACAGTTTTAAAGTAGAATTATGTAAAGTAGAATTATGTGGCAATAAACAGTTTTCAAGTAGAATTATGTGGCAATACACAGTTTTAAAGTAGAATTATGTAAAGTAGGATTATGTGGCAATAAACAGTTTTAAAGTAGAATTATGTGGCAATACACAGTTTTAAAGTAGAATTATGTGGCAATAAACAGTTTTAAAGTAGAATTATGTGGCAATAAACAATTATAAAGCAGAATTATGTAAAGCAAAATTATGTGGCAATAAAAGTTTTAAAGTAAGATTATGTTGCAATAAACACTTGTAAGTAGAATTATGTAAAGTAGAATTATGTGGCAATAAACAGTCTTAAAGTAGAATTATGTGGCAATAAACAGTTTTAAAGTAGAATCATCTGGCAACAAACAATTTTAAAGTAAAGTGAAATTACTGTCAAAATTTCAAATTCAAAATTTTGAAACTTGAACCAACGAAAAATTTAATTGCAAATGATAAACACAGATACCGAACACTTAAAAGCTTATGATGAATGAAAAAGAAGAATGAAAAATTTGAGTGCACGCGATAAATTTGTTGTTAATGAAGAACTGGAAATCAAACAAAGTATTTGTTTAATATGAAATTTCAAGGCGTTCGAAGGACTAAAATTCAGGCAACGGAAGTGTGCCCCCCGCTCTCAAGATCAAGGGGTTAGTGCTGTCAGTGCACCTCATCCGGTGCACTGTAGGCATTACCTAAAGTTCTTTGCAGCGTACCTTCTTTAGTCCCCTAGCTGCAACCCCTTCCGTTCCTTTCACTGTACCTCCGTTCATATTCTCTTTCTTCCATCTTACTTTCCTCAACCCTCTCCTGACAACTGATTCATAGTGCAACTGCTTTGAGGTTTTCCTCCTGTTACACCTTTCAAACCTTTCACTCTCAATTCCCGTTTCAGCGCTGAATGGCCTCGTAGGCCCCAGTGCTTGGCCTCTGGCCTAAATTCTATATTCACTTCGGCTACGAGGCAGAGATCAAATAGACCTTGGTCCAGATATACTCATTTCCCAAGATCGTCGGGCATTCCCCAAGGTGAACCTCTTCCGACCTACCCCACTAGATTCACGAATTCCGTGACGTCATCCCGACATGAGGTAGAAGCTAAAGGTTCCTGAATCGAAATATTGGCGTTAAGAGAGAGAGAGAGAGAGAGAGAGAGAGAGAGAGAGAGAGAGAGAGAGAGAGAGAGAACAGTACCAAGCTATATGAGATGAAATTTGATTTTGAAAATGTTTATCCAAACAGGGCTTATACATTGTCAGGAAATGTGAATGAGAGAGAGAGAGAGAGAGAGAGAGAGAGAGAGAGAGAGAGAGAGAGAGAGAGAGAGAGAGAGAGCAGTACCAAGCTATGACATGAAATTTGATTTCCAAACAGGGCTTATACACCCTCAGGAAATATGAATGAAACAAGCTAGGCCAAATATAGGAGGTTACATCAGCCTTGTTCTTTCTCCGAAAGTTCCAAAACCCTTTTTTCAAATTAAAGACAAGAAAAGCTTAATCGAGTTGATCCAGCAGACATTTACGACAATTATGATTCAATCATATTAAACAAAGTTATTAAAAGCCGCACTCATCAGGGAAACGTCAAATTTTGTTGGTTACAATCTCTTCGATAATGGCATTTTGGGAATTTAGAATAGAATGGAATGTAGAATTTAGGCCAAAGCGCTGGGACCTATAAGGTCATTCACTGCTGAAAGGGAAACTAACAGTAAGGAGGGTTGAAAGGCGTAACAGGAGGAAAACCTCGCAGTTGCATAATCAATTGTTAGGAGAGGGGTTGGAAAGCCAGATGGAAGAAAGAGAACATGAGCGGAGGTACAGTAAAAGGAATGAACGAGGTTGCAGCTAGGGGCCGAAGGCACGCTGCAAAGACCCTTTAGTAAATGCCTACTGTGCACCACGTGAGGTGCACTGACGGTACTACCCCTGCGGGAATTTTGGGAATTTATGTCCGTTGATAGCCATCTCGCTAGCTTCATAGTTTACGTCACACCAATACCAGCACTGTTCTTCACCTATCAGTCCTTCAGCTTGTCTTACTTTTTTCCGAATCATTCTTTTATACAAAGGAACAATATCACCTAGGAAACTGGTATTTGCTTTTAAATTCTGAACAGTGAGGTCATATGCGTAATGGATCAAAAAGTGACCTTTTCCACGACGTACTAATATTCCTCGAAAATTAGGTCAGGCTAGATTAGATTACGTCGGGCAAAGTGAAATGCGTTTCCTGTTTCATCTGATAAACCCAGATTCTTATTACATAAATTGCCGTGAAACTCACGACTGCGCGTCTGTACACTCTAACATCACACAGACAAACGCAGACGCAAGCACACACACAATATATATATATATATACATATACATACATATATATATATATATATATATATATATATATATATATATATATACATACATATATATATATATATATATATATATATATATATATATATATATATATATATATATAAAATATGCACAAACGTGTACATTTGCAAATCAAGTATATAAAACGCATACGTAATAAAATATGTACGCTGTACAAAATATTTTATACACACAAACACGCATACATATATATGTGTATGTGTGTGAATGAAAGACAAAGGAATATTCACAAGCGCAAAATAAACGCACATACATAAACTTACACAGACTACAAAAACACAAAAGAAAACGCCCGCGAACTGCATGAATGACCACAGAACGTCACTGGGGCAAAAACGTTTAAACTAAGCATTTCCTTCAACTTATTTGTGTCCTCACGCGTCGTAACTTCTGCCTTCCGGTCCTGCTTCAGGCCATCACCGAGAAAGCAGATTATCAAAAAGAGACCACTTAAAAAACAAATTGTAGTTTTTTAGTTGATTCTGTCCGCCCTCAGATCTTAAAAACTATTGACGCTAGAGGGCTGCAAATTGGTATGTTGTTCATCCACCCTCCAATCATTAAACATACAAAATTGCAGCCCTCTAGCCTCAGTAGTTTTGATTTTATTTAAGGTTAAAGTTAGCCATAATCGTGCTTCTTGGCAACGATATAGGATAGGCCACTACCAGGCCGTAGTTAAAGTTTCCTGGGCCGCGGTTCATGCAGCATTATACCGAGGCCACCGATAGATCTATTTTCGGTGGCCTCTGATTATAAGCTGTAGCGGCTGTACAGAAAACTCGGTTGTGCCGAAGAAACTTTGGCGCATTTTTTACTTTTTTTGTCATGGATAAAATTTTAAATTCAAAATGTGTCAACAATTCAATTCTCTGCAGTTGGATAAGATAAACTTAATTATAAATCGACAGAAAATAAATGGTCATAAAAATATTAACGATTGCAATCAAAGAAGTATATTTGATTATAAAATTTCGGTCAAGAGCACAATATTCAGAGAGAGAGAGAGAGAGAGAGAGAGAGAGAGAGAGAGAGAGAGAGAGGAGAGGTGGGGGGAGGGAAGGTTTGTATGCACCAATAATGAAAATCATGTAAATGGTTCGCGTAAAAAAAAAAAAAAAGTTACAATCATTCTTCGATTCCAAACGAAACCGGATTCACCGAATTCCCCAGAAAAAAAAGAAAGTTCAGAGGAAATGCTGTATCAAAGAATATCTAAATAAAATGTCAAAGAAGCAAGCCTCTCTAATAAAACTCACGAAAAGCGTATAATTTCATAGATGTTGCATGAAAGAATATTAAAAAAAATGTTAAAATTAATGTACAGACTGTAAGTGTCATTCCTAACAGAAATCAATTCCCTGAAATTTATCAACGTATCATCATCCCTATATAATTACTATATAAATTTATACCAACGTTACTTTTTATTATATCAACTTTGCCTATCAAAACGTAATATACGTAGAGTACTACAGCTGATCAAGTGAACATCAATAACGGAAAATTACAACGCCAGGGAATGGTGTGGGTAAAGATGTCGGGAGAACTGTGCTATACGTGCGCAGAGAGAGAGAGAGAGAGAGAGAGAGAGAAAAGAATGCGCATTCGTTTTCCCGCTCTTTTACTACAAAGGAGCAACGCGCATGGGCAGAAAATTAAATGAACTGTAGATTGGTGTTTTTATGAGACTAGTGGTTATTAATAGTTATTCTGAGATTTTATGATAAAAAAATTGACGATGATTTAAATATCTTATACTTGTCCAACTAAAGACAGAAATTATCCCCAAAAACGGGTTGAAAATTGGGAGTTGCAGAGATTTGAATTTTGTACCAATATCAACACAAAGCATACAACGTTCTAGACACTATCTGAACCAATGCACATGACCAAAATCAATGCATTACTCCAATTCATTCATTCATTAACGTATAGGAGAAACCAGCATAAAAGTCAATAATCAATACAGGACATAACCGCCACGTGATACCACCCGCCCTATCCAATGAAATTTTCAAACATGACCTAAATAACACGTGGTCTCTTCGCTGGGATTCAGATTAGACCTAACCAACTCTAAGTACCATTCATTCAAGAAGGAATATGTTTAAGGAATATGTTCTTTAAAATAAAATTATATATATTTTCATTATATATCGAAGCCTCCTTTCTAAATCTCCCGATGGTACTAATTCTCAGTTTATTTCTAGTGTTTCTATACACGTTTCAATCGGTCTATTTCAGAGCCGAGTTTTTAATCTTTCTCAGTGGTTCAACATTTCAATCTCTCGGTCGATAGCCACGTCATATCGTTTATATTTATCTTTTATTGGTGTCTTGATGCGTAGTACTACACTAATCTATCGTTAAATGCCATTCGACACATTTCCAAATTGTGCTGACGCCTATAATTCCTCTCCTCGGTGCTTGAACTCAACAGTGCTGTTAACTGATCAAGGCTTTTAAGTTAATTTTTAAGAACACATGTCAGTTTATTTGCAGCGTCCATTCGGCCCCTAGCTGCAACACCTTTCATTCCTCTTACTGTACCTCCATCCAGCCTCTCTTAACTAATATTTCATAGTGCAACTGCTTTGAGGCTTTCCTCTTGTTACACCTTTCAGACCTAATTATTCTCAATTTCCTTTCTAACGCTGAATGATCTCATAGGTCCCAGTGCTTGGCCTAAACTCTATGTCCAATTCAATTCAATTACTCTATATTTCTCGACAGCTTTGTATTTCTTGAAATATTTTTCAAAACTAGTACATAATAATTTAAGCTTGTCTGTTGCTACGCCGTAGGACTAATGTCACCATAGCCCATCAATAACAAATACTATATCTCAGTGTAAGTCGTACAATAAATTACGTTTTCTCACTGTAGGCTATAATAAACAATATTCTTTTAATGGCTGTAATCCCACAAGATTTTTTCCTATATAAATTTATATTCTTGACTAGCCGATACTTAGCACATTTCACTATGATGTATAACGGTTCTGAGTCTAACCGTTGGCTATACAATAAGCAAGATAGATCGGCTGCATTATAAAATTTGAATCTCTTTATGAAATTGTTTTCATCTCTCTCTCTCTCTCTCTCTCTCTCTCTCTCTCTCTCTCTCTCTCTCTTTCTGAACGAAGACTGCCTTTTTTTTTTAAGGAGAAAAGAATGGGAAAGATCCATTACGGGTTGTCCCACTGATGGATGGAAGAAAGGCCACCTTAGCCTACGCTTGTATGGAACCATGAAACCTCCAGGACTAGTGGCCCGCTTTCATTTCAATCACTCAAACACTGACAAGATTAAAAAACTTGAGGTAAAATCTGGGTATGAAGAATGTTTACAACAGATTAACAGACTGAAGCCAAATGGTTATTATGAATGAGTCTATAAAGTACCGAGTCCAAATGGTTATATGAATGAGTCTATAAAGTACTGAGTCCAAATGGTTATATGAAAGAGTCTATAAAGTACTGAATCCAAATGGTTATATGAATGAGTCTATAAAGAACTGAATCCAAATGGTTATATGAATGAGTCTATAAAGTACTGAATCCAAATGGTTATATGAATGAGTCTAGTACTGAATCCAAATGGTTATATGAATGAGTCTAGTACTGAATTCAAATGGTTATATGAATGAGTCTATAAAATACCTAATCCAAATGGCTATATGAATGAGTCTATAAAGTACAGAATCCAAATGGCTATATGAATGAGTCTATAAAGTACTGAATCCAAATGGTTATATGAATGAGTCTATAAAATACTGAATTCAAATGGTTATATGAATGAGTCTATAAAGTACTGAATCCAAATGGTTATATGAATGAGTCTATAAAGTACTGAATTCAAATGGTTATATGAATGAGTCTATAAAATACCGAATCCAAATGGCTATATGAATGAGTCTATAAAGTACTGAATCCAAATTGTTATATGAATGAGTCTCTAAAGTACCAAATCCCAATGGTTATATGAATGAGTCTATAAAGTACCGAATTAAAATGGTTATATGAATGAGTACAAAGTACCGAGTCCAAATGGTTATATGAATGAGTCTATAAAGTACCGAATCCAAATGGTTATATGAATGAGTCTATAAAGTACCGAGTCCAAATGGTTATATGAATGAGTCTATAAAGTACCATAAACCAAAATTTCAGCAAGTCGACAAAAATTTACAAGTAGAACTCAAGTATCTTTTCATTTCACTTCATTTTATAAATAAACTGGCGGATAAAACATGGACTCTTCGAAGCAAACAAACCACCAAGCAACTACAGAAACAGGTGTTTAAAAATATAGATAGATCTTATGCGGGCATAAAAAAATGCCCCAAGACGAGTATGCAATCGAACTGATCTTCACAAAGTGGCTGCCCAGAAGATGGTTACTGGCTCTAACAAGTTACCGTAAGAGTGGTACACCCACAGTAACTGACTACAAGCTCACAAGTTCACTTAAAACAGGCATCACTAAACTCTCCCCAGTTGGCCTGGAACACACTGACTGGCCAATACAAAACAGCAGCCACGAATAATCACTCTGAACCAGCTTTGAGCATCAGATCACTGTCTACTGCAGTAATGCTGAAATATCTCTGCAATAAGTTCAACACCTGCAGTCCCACTGTGGACCAGATGATGAAGTGCCTACAATAACTGTGCTGATGGATAGGATCGTCTGACAACTTGACCAGCCTCATTCTCTCATCAGCCACAATTTCCAGCAATTTGCAAAAGAACGCTCACATTTTACCCACAATACTTCAACCAAACACCACGCCCCAACGAACCAAACTTGCTTGAACAGTGCCAATGCTACCAGATTGCACTCCAATTCATCCTCAGATTCTGCCAAGAGTGAGGAAGTGCTTATCAATGAGAAGCAGCATGCTAGAGGTACCTTGCAGTGTTCCTTGCGCCAAGGGATTAGAGCTGTGAAGCATGCCAAACCTATACACTCAAGCTTAAAAAAAAATTGGACCTTTGAGCTAAATCTGTGCTTTCAGCGTCTCCGGAAGAGTGATCATTCCTTGGCTTTCCTTGTAGGAAGAGGAGCTGTAGTTGTGAGGGGCGTAACCGCACTTTCTGATATATTCACACTTATACCACCACTTAAAATTTAGCAGCGAATGAAACACATGTAAATCCAAAAATGATAGCAAATACTGAATGTTATTTATTGTATGTATTCAAGATATTTGGGTATACTTGTCAATTTTTGTTCAAACACCTACAATTTATCAGAAGTAGGCAAAATTATATATAATCAGAAAGCTACTGGTTTGGGCTTTCTGATATAATTCAGACCATTACCTTCAAAGAAAATGGGGTAACATGACAGCATATCAAATTCTAAGTAGATTTTCCAAGAAAAAAAATAGATATTGTCTTTATCATAAACATACGTATATGGTTTCTGCTCACTATATATAAAATAAAACTCACGACTTGTGAGAAACAAATATTCATCCATTCCAACTTTAGACAGAATTTGTCAGATCTTCTACCAGAGGGTGCTCGCGAGAGCATGTCTAAACGTTTCCATGTATCGTCTCAATAAACAAGGCTTGCATTTTCGACTGATCTTCACTCACGCAGTATACTTTTCCACCACCCTTTTCTTAGTGCAAGGAGAAATGGCTTCACCGAAAGAAGAAAATCAGCAGAAGAGAAGTGTAAACTGTCAAGAGTAAATCAGTTAGTACAGTGAGGATGTAAGGGATACAGGAAATGGAACAGAGATTATGTAGATATGTAATCTGCCCTGAAATGGAAGACTGTAGTATCTGCAAAAATTCAAAACTGAGAAAAATGGTAGATACTGCAGTTTTCCCTGCCTTACTACTGAGTTTGCAGATACTGCAAACGGGACCCCCTAAATACTCATGGAAAGCATCGAAGAATCATTCTGAAACTGCAGTAACTTGTGTATTAGAGTTTCACGAGCCCAAGTAGGTGGCATATCTCAATTTCGAAAATTTTGCAGATACTGCAGTTTTCCATTTTAGGACAGTGAACATTATTAATCATTGTTTAAAATGTTCTAAATTTCATAAGGGAGAGACACAAAACCAATAAATATTATGCTATGCAACCTTTCACTGGTTTTGATATCTATACATGATCAAAAATTCGACAAAGAGAAACATTAAAGCGCAGGTGAAAATATCAATGACCACACAGGTAAATCAATTCAGCATTAAAACAACAGCTTGCATTGATTGACTGAATTATGGTAACTGAAACTGGCGTCGCAATATCTAGGTTATTGACGCCGTAAGGAAAATCAATATGAATCTAAAAAAAATTAATTTAAAGGGAGTTTCATATAAAATGTATATATATATGTAACATATGTGTGTATGGGTGTGTGTGTACAATCAGCTAAGACAAGCAACACTGGGTCTGGTCAGTTCTTGGATGGGCAACCACCAGGAGACGCCAAGCGCTCCCGACGCTTTAAAAGGGAGTATAGGGCGTAGGTTCTCAACAGACAGGGAGGCAGCAGCAACTCCTGAAGGCGTCCTCCTGCCTAGGAGGACAGAAAAGTCGCGTCGTCAAATTCTACTTTTTCTGCAGGTTCGAATTCACATGTCCCGTGGAGTGACTGCGACTCGCGAGAGAGAGAGAGAGAGAGAGAGAGAGAGAGAGAGAGAGAGAGAGAGAGAATTTTGCCTCGCTCCAAACTTTTCCTAGCTCGTTCCGGGGACTCGTCATACTTCAGAAGGCGCAGGTGTCTCGCACCCGGCGAGGCGATCCAGACATCACCACAACACAGACGCTTGTTTTTGCGAGCGATTTCCACACTTCGCTCATTGCTACGGGTGTCGAGTAACTGAAGTTGAATTGAACTGAATATAGAATTTAGGCCAAAGGCCAAGCACTGGGACCTATCAGGTCATTCAGCGCTGATAAGGAATTGACAGTAAAAGGTTTGAGAGGCGTGACAGGAATAAAACCTCACAGCAGTTGCACTATGAATCAATAAAAAATTATGAAAGGAGGTACAGTGAAAGGAACGAAAGGCGTTGCAGCTAGGTGCCACGGAATACACGCTGGAACAAAGAACCCTCAAGTAATGCCTACAGTGCACCGCATGAGGTGCACTGACTTCACTAACCCCCTCCGGGGAATAAACAACGCAAGGACCTTCGAGAAACATGATTAGAGGTGATTCAGCCCTAAAGGTACACAATTTGTCTGAGAGCTTCAAAGCGAGGTTTGTCAGTGGGTATGCCCGCACGCATACGAGCATACTAATCATGTATGCTGTACTCAATACATGTATGTGTAAAATCCTCAAGGTCATACACGGGGCTATAGACAGGCAGTGAAGGGTGGAAATGAAGTAAATGATTGGTTGACAGGTAATTTAAAATATGGAAAAGTGGGACTTGAAATGCTCAGGCGACTAAAAAAATTATATATATATATATATATATATATATATATATATATATATATATATATATATATATGTATGTATGTATGTATGTATATATATATATATGGGTGTGTGTATGTATGTATATACAGTAAATATGTACATAAATATGTATATATATATACATATTTATATATATGTATATATTATTACACGTAGTACTTTTCCTCTGCTAACAAGCTTAGGAATTCACTCCTCACTTCTGTTTTCCTTTACTCCTGCAATTTCCCATACCTTTTAAAAAGGCGTTCCCTTATTCAGAAAGGGCATTCGTCCAAAAAACAAATGACAAAACAAATTATGAAATGAGCCATTCCATGACAGTTAGAAACAACTGGAAAAGGCTCATCGAAAACAGCGACCCCGGCTGGAGATTAAGCCGAAACGGAAATTATGAATCTTCAGTTATTTGAAATATAAATGAAAATGACATCACTTTGGTATAACTATATATACATCAGTTTTGCTATTTCCTCAAAGGATCTAGTATATTATGTACATCACATCATAAACTAAAAATAAAAAAAATAAACAAAAAATAAACGCAGATAGGGTGGTCCCCCAAACTACAACAAATACTAACCGACAAATAAAACGAGTAAAATTTGCACCGAAGTTTCTTCGGCGCAATCAAGTTTTCTGTACAGCCGCTACAGCTTATCATCAAGGCCATCGAAAACAGATCTATCTTTCGGTGGTCTCGGTATAATGCTGTATGAACTGCGGCCCTTAACTTCAACCACAGCCCGGTGGTGGCCTATCCTATATCGTTGCCAGAAGCACAATTATGGCTAACTTGGGTCTCAGGTACGCTCGGTGATATAATAATTGTACAGATAGGAAAGTGTTAAATAAAATAAAAACTACTCAGGCTACAGGGCTGCAATATGGTATGTTTCATGATTGGAAGGTGGATAATCAACATACCAATTTGCAGCCCTCTAGCCTCAGTAGTTTTTACGATCTGAGGACGGACAGAATAAAGTCGGACGGACAGACAAAGCCGGCACAACAGTTTTCTCTTGCAGAAAACTAAAAAATGACATCATCAATATGGCTATTGCAGATGAGTCATGCGGTTAAAACTTTCACAAAATTCCGTTCGAATCTTACGCGCATGGGAAATTAAATGAATAAAAATGTAAAAGTGAATAAAAATTAATAAAAAAAAATATATGCTAACTCTAACACACCACAAATGCGAGATTTGAAATCGGCATGTTTGGTAACCATGTCAAATCGATAACGGCTCAGAAGTCGTACCGGGAACATAATATGCTTCCTCCGACGAAAGCATTTCAGGATATTGCACCGAAGCATTGAATGGTGTGAAAACAATAAATGGAATAAGGAAAATTATCATTTCCGATTTACAGCCTTTATCTGACGTGTATACGCACACGTTAAGGCCTGGCGTCGCGTGGATTCGTTGATGACTCATTCTGACAGCGTGGCGATCTACGAACTCAAACTCCATTCCATTTGCTCCCATATGATGATTTCCGAGTTGCTCGCTTTTTTTTTCTCACGCTGTCACGCTGTGAGTGTGTGTGTGTGTGAAGGAGAGAGAGAGAGAGAGAGAGAGAGAGAGAGAGAGAGAGAGAGAGAGAGAGAGAGATTTGACCATAGATTTCTTATTCATTAAAAATACAACATTCACATTTATACCTCTAATTTTCACAATGTGTGTGTGTGAGAAAGAGAGAGAGAGAGAGAGAGAGAGAGAGAGAGAGAGAGAGAGATTTGACCATAGATTTTTTTTCATTACAAATACAAATTCACATTTATACCTCTAATTTTCACAATGTGCAGTGAGAGAGAGATAATCACGCACGCAGTGACAGAGAGAGAGAGAGAGAGAGAGAGAGAGAGAGAGAGCTTTTTTCACAGACATAATCACGCACGCTGTGAGTGTGTGTGAGTGAGAGAGAGAGAGAGAGATCTGACCATCGCTTTCGTGTCCATTGAAAATAAAACGTGCACATCCATACCTCTAATTTTCACAATGAGAGAGAGAGAGAGAGAGAGAGAGAGAGAGAGAGAGAGAGAGAGAGAGAGAGAGAGAGAGAGAGAGAGTTTAGACACACAAGTGTTCTTATATATATATTTTGTATATATATGTATGTGTGTGTGTATGTATGTATATATATATATATATATATATATATATATATATATATATATATATATATATATATATATATATATATATAAAATCTAAAATATATCGAATAAAAGAAATTCAACAAACTCTATCTATCATTGCAACGCAATAAACATCAAAAACCCAGATAATAATAATAATAATAATAATAATAATAATAATAATAATAATAATAATAATAATAATAAGCATCTTAAACAGACCAACTGAAATGAATAAATAAATAAAAAAGTATTAAATAAAATGGAAAATAGGCAGTTAAACATTTAAACTCCTACAATTCCTCCGTCGGTAAGTTGGTACAGCTGTCTACAGCGGCACAAACCACTACACCTGTCTAGCTTTATCACAACTCTAAATAACCGGTATTAGTTCATGTGGCTCTTTTCGTGGTCAATAGCAAGGTTTTTGCGGTACATACTTGACCTAATATCATTAATAAAGGAAATATATTACGCCCAGCTGAGGTCAATATATGTATTTTGTTATATAGATGCCTACAAAACAATTTTTTCTATAGATGCCTACAAGACAATGTGTTCTATAGATGCCTACAAAACAATTTGTTCTATAGATGCCTACAAGACAATCTGTTCTATAGATGCCTACAAGACAATTTGTTCTATATTTGCCTACAAGACAATTTGTTCTATATTTGCCTACAAGACAATTTTTTATAAAGATGCCCACAAGACAACTGTTCTGTAGATCCCTACAAAACAATTTGTTATACAGATATCCACAAGCCAATTTGTTATATAGATGCCTACAAGACAATGTGTTCTATAGATGCCTACAAGACAATTTGTTCTATAGATGCCTACAAGATAATTTGTTCTATAGATGCCTACAAGACAATTTGTTCTATAGATGCCTGAGACATTTGTTTGATCAATTTGTTCTATAGATGCCATGACAATTTGTTCTAGAATGACAAGACAATTTGTTCTATAGATGTCCCTGACAATTTGTTCTACAATTTGTTCTATAGATGTCCACATGACAATTTGTTCTATAGATGCCTACAAGACAATTTGTTCTATAGATGTCCACATGACAATTTGTTCTATAGATGCCTACAAGACAATTTGTTCTATAGATGCCTACGAGACAGTTTGTTCTATAGATCCCTACAAGACAATTTGTTATACAGATGTCCACAAGACAATTTGTTATACAGATCCCTACAAGACAATTTGTTATACAGATCCCTACAAGACAATTTGTTCTGCAGATGCCCACAAGACAATTTGTTTATATAGATATCAACGAGACAATGTATTTGACTGCCCACAAGACAATTTGTTATAAAAAAATATCTGACTCAAGTTAAAAATATATTTAAAAAATTTTCAGAAAAATCTACAAAATAAAAAAAATCATATTTGAAATCGATCTTACTTCCGGCGGAATTAAAATCTGGCAACCAAGGGTTCTTCCTTTCATAAGCGCTGAATACAACGAGCAACAGGTCCTTTGCCATAAATGGTACCAATCGACATTGCTAAATCTTATATTCGAAAAGCCTCATTCGGTGGTCTGAAAATTCTTAAAGAGCAAAGTGAAAAAAACCTTTCAGTGATTTGCATTACTTATATTTATATTATATACATATACTGTATATGTATATATATATATATATATATATATATATATATATATATATATATATATATATATATATATATATATATATATATATATGTATATGTATATGTACATCAATCTCATTCATTTAAAACATAAAAATTCAACATGGCAATGACCTAAAAGTAGAATATAATATATTATCGTTTGGAAAGCAAGGAAATGAATCTCTCCCGTATCTGACCTTATAGATTTATAGATTCCTATCTTGTAAGTATCTTTCCAAGAGGTCACCTATATATATATATATATATATATATATATATATATATATATATATATATATATATATATATATATATATATATAAATATATATATATATATATATATATATATATATATATCAATACAAATATATTATACCAATATATATATATATATATATATATATATATATATATATATATATATATATATATAAATAAACACACACATATATACGTATGTTAAAAACCATCTTAATCAGTGATAACACATGACGCTGCGCAACTCCATCGTGCAAAACAGTAAAACAATAAAAGGTCATTTTGTAAATACATCATAGTTTCATGTACACGGGAAAAAACAAGTAAAAAATGCACCGAAGTTTCTTCGGCGCGATCCCGTTTTCTGTACAGCCGCTACATCGTATAATCAAGGCCCACCGAAACTAAATCTATCTTTCGGTGGTCTCGGTATAATGATGTATGAGCCGCGGCCCGGTGGTGGCCTGGCCTATACCGTTGCCAGATGCACGATTATGGCTATCTTTAACCTTAAATAAAACTAAAAAAATATTGAGGCTAGAGGGCTGCAACTTGGTGTGTTTGGTGATTGGAGGGTGGATGATCAACATACCAATTTGCAGCCCTCTAGCCTCAGTAGTTTTTAAGACCCGAGGGCGGACAGACAAAGCCGGCACAATAGTTTTCTTTTACAGAAAACCAAATACTCGACATAAAGGCAACAAGCAACCTCAATTTAAACAGCTCCAAAATGAAATTTCGCCCGAAATTCCATTTTTTTTTTAATTCCAAAAATCATGACGGCTTGAAATTCCACCAATTCCAGTTAAATGTAGCTATTCCAGGAACCTAAAACTTGGCTATACAATGTCAGAATGTCATTCCACTATGCTATAACAAATCTAGTGGATTCCCGAAGTCCGTATCAAATCTAGTGGATTCCCGAAGTTTGTATCAAATCTAGTGGATTCCCGAAGTCCGTATCAAATCTAGTGGATTCCCGAAGTCTGTATCAAATCTAGTGGATTCCCGAAGTCCGTATCAAATCTAGAGGATTCCCGAAGTCTGTATCAAATCTAGAGGATTCCCGAAGTCTGTATCAAATCTAGTGGATTCCCGAAGTCTGTATCAAATCTAGTGGATTCCCGAAGTCTGTATCAAATCTAGTGGATTCCCGAAGTCTGTATCAAATCTAGTGGATTCCCGCCAATTCCAGTTCAAGGTACTGATTCCAGGAACCTAAAACTTGACTATACAATGTCAGAATGTCATTCCCGGTATATGCCTTAATAAATCTAGTGGATTCCCCGAGTATTTATCTTTTCTGTCACAAAAAGAATCACGCTCACGATACGGCTCTTGATTCCAATATTATTTTATTGCCTAGGCCTACTGCGTTACCACACGTATTTTTGGAAATGGCCAAGGGTTACCACATGTATTTTAGGAACTGGCCAAGGGTTACCACATGTATTTTCGGAACTGTCCAAAGGATTACCACATGCATTTTCGGAACTGGCCAAAGGGTACCACATGCATTTTCGGAACTGGCCATGTATTTTCGGAACTGGCCAAGGGTTACCACATGTATTTTCGGAACTGTCCAAGGGTTACACATGTATTTTCGGAACTGGCCAAGGGTTACCACATGTATTTTAGGAACTGGCCAAGGATTACCACATATTTTTCGGAACTGTCCAAGGGTTACCACATGTATTTTCGGAACTGGCCAAGGGTTACCACATGTATTTCCGGAACAGGGCAAGGGTTACCACATGCATTTTCGGAGCTGGCCAAGGGTTACCACATGCATTTTCGGAACTGGCCAAGGGTTACCACATGTATTTTCGGAACAGGCCAAGGGTTACCACATGTATTTTCGGAACTGGCCAAGGGTTACCACATGTATTTCCGGAACAGGCCAAGGGTTACCACATGTATTTTCGGAACAGGCCAAGGGTTACCACATGTATTTTCGGAACAGGCCAAGGGTTACCACATGCATTTTCGGAACAGGCCAAGGGTTACCACATGTATTTTCGGAACTGGCCAAGGGTTACCACATGTATTTCCGGAACAGGCCCAGGGTTACCACATGTATTTTCGGAACTGGCCAAGGGCAACACCTAAAATGAAAATTTCAAGTAGTTAGTACACCTGCGCAGCAAGCATTTGTTACGTGTTTACCAAGATAAATGATACTGGATGAATAAGCAAATGACTTGCATGTACATTGAAGTGACACGGGGTAATGTACACTTTCCAGCTGATACCAGGCCAAAAATGAGTAATTCTAAAATAATTCTCAAATTAAACGATTTTATATCGGTTCTACTGATAGTATTATCTTACTTAAGTCTTTCTTTAATTTTATATCGGTTCTACTGATATTATATATACTGAAATATATACTTAAACCTTTCTCATTTTCACGATTCACGACAGCAAGTTGTTAGATGACACTTTCCCCTGAAAGTGTTAAGTTCACACCATCTTCTTCTTCCTCTATTTTGAAGTTGTAGTTCTCTATTTAGTCAAGAATCATACTGTAAGGTTAATGAGGGTGTTTGCCATGCCATTGGTAGTAGGTGTTTTGACCCACGGGACCAAGTCAAATTAGAGCCTTTTATTTATCTTTTTTTTTTTTTTGATTTGCATAAGAGTAAGCAAAAAATATAACGCTGATATAGGGAAAGCTAAGAATGATGGAATTTAATAAAGCCAAGGAAATGAGATCGATTGATTTTTATTTTATTTTCCCAGGAGTCAGGAATTCTTTTTTTTTTTGTCGACTTTATTTTCCCAGGAATCAGGAATTCTTTTTTTGTCGACATATTTTTATTTTATTTTCCCAGGATTCAGGAATTCTCAATTTTTTGTCGACATTTTTATTTCATTTTCCCAGGAGTCATGAATTCTCTTTTTTTTTTGTCGACATATTTTTATTTCATTTCCCCAGGAGTCAGGAATTCTCCCTTTTTTCGATTTATATTCATTTTCTCAGGAGTCAGGAATTCTCTCTCTTTTTTGTCGACATTTTTATTTTCCCAGGAATCAGGAATTCTCGCTTTTTTTGTCGACATATTTTTATTTTATTTTCCCAGGAATCAGGAATTCTCTCTTTTTTTTGTTAAGTTATTTCTATCTTATTTTCCCAGTAGTCAGGAATCGGCCCGCAACCCCATTTGGGGGGGGGGGGGAATCATGGCCTGATACAAGTAAACTTAAATTTGTGTTTTATTTTAATGTATTTGTCAAATGATGAGTTATTATCTATAATATACGAATGTACGTATTTGACATTTTTAAGCGATTAAAAATCCTTTTATTCCCACATAATCTTTGTTAAGTCTCGAGGTTTTCAGCCTAATTGCTTACCAACTGATGCAAATACATGTGTAACAGAATATCACATTGTATTACGTCGTATTTTTGCCCTACTCTTATGCAAATCAAAAAAAAAAAAAAAAAAAAAAACTTTAATTTGACTTGGTCCCAAAACGCCTACTACCAATGGCATAGCAGATACCCTAATTAACCTTACAGTATGAGTCTAGACTACATAGAGAACTACAAAATCAAAATAGAAGAAGAAGAAGAAGAAGAAGAAGAAGAAGAAGAAGAAGAAGAAGAAGAAGAAGAAGAAGAAGGTTATCCATATGGCGTGAACTTGACACTTTCAGGGGAAAGTGTTATCCAACAACTTGCCTCTTGACCAGCTGTGGTCAACCACCAAAATGAGAAAGATTTAAGTAAGATACAATTATCAGTAGAACCAATATAAAATCATTTAATTGAGAATTACTAATTTTTTTAAATATCTATGTGCATGTGTATGTGTGTATATAATTTATAATATATATACATATAATATATATGTGTTTATACATATATTAGTGTCAGAACCCTTTTTATATACATGTGCGTCTACACACATAAAAACAAATAAGGTGCATACATACATAAACAGACACAGACATATATTATTATATATATATATATATATATATATATATATATATATATATATATATATAAAACAGGTCACAAATCAGTAATTACAAAGCATATGTAAATGTAATCACCATTTTCAGAGTTATATGATGCACTGAATTTAGCAGCGTCCAATATACTGATTATATCAAGGAGTACAGCTAAATAAACGAATGACGTGGGAAAAAAAACAATCTATAGCATTTCAGTAACCAACATTAAGTACGTAATATACCGTAAGAATCTAATTATACACAGAGGCGTGTAACGATTCATAAGCAATTACATCGGCGAGCACAAGTGATGTCAAAACACTACAACTGATACCGAAAACAAAAGATCAATAGAGGCGATAGCCACTGGCGGGAACGATGTTTGCTAAGGACGTTCCTCTCCCGTTTACGCCGTGCAAGCTGCGTCTCAAGACCACCAAGAACAAACACTGAGGGAACAGAACAGTCGGAATTGCGTGGCTTGGCGCGCCATTCGACACTCAAACGTTTTTATCTCCAAGAGTGAGCGGAGCACTTGGAGTAGCCAGCCACGTCTGCAAGTCGTTTTAGTCCTAGTGACCAGTCAGTCGGCGCAACCACTATTTTCCTCCCCTCGTTCCGATCACGAGCCTTTCTGCGTACTTGCAGCGAAATCTCTTAAACTGTGCGTCATTTGAGTCCGGAGGAGATGCGAGAGCGAGGCGAAGCGATCGCCGTTCGCCCGTTCCTGCCGTCCATATGGAAAGGCTGTTTGCCCGCGAGAACCATATGTGAGTCACTGTTGGAACGTTGGCTCTCCAGCGCAACTTTTCCTTCCCTGGAGACCTACTGACCAAACCCTTCGCTTGACACACGTTATTAAAAGTCCTCCTAACACCAGTATCCACGACGCATCACGGCGCCTCGACCTTCCATATGGTATGCATTCAAAATTTGCAAAACACTCTTACATCAAAATGGCGCGCCACTTTTCGAGCTGGCGCGCTCCGCCGAAGTGATGATGCACTTCGAAGGGGGCGCAGGGACACACGCGCCCTGCCAGCGAGGAAATGCCAGGGCTTGGAAATCCGACGAAGGGAAACGTTTTCGGGGAATGTCGTGTGTTCTGAGCGCGTCCAGGGGGAGGGGGCGGCGACGCAGGCCGCTATAAACAATGTCACCGATTCGGGCCAATATGGTACGAGAGAGAGAGAGAGAGAGAGAGAGAGAGAGAGAGAGAGAGAGAGAGAGAGAGATAAGACACTTGGCCAGCCCGCTTTTTCCTACTTTACTCACTCTAATGTTCCTAGGGGTCAATCTCCCCCGTCCGTTTCTTATCTAGAGACAATGCATTCCAGCGGGGAGATGGCGCTCGCTGTCTTCTGCCTCTACCCCTTCGGTAGAGATTTGCCTGGAATACAGGTCGCCTCCTAACAATATGGCCCAGCTGTGAGGCGGGGGGGGAGAGGGGTGGCGGGCCAGGGGAGGAGGAGGAGGAGGAGGAGGAGGTGTCCCTTATATTTGGGGAGGATGGGAGATGTGGAGGAGGTGAGAGCGAGAGCAAGAGAGAGAGAGAGAGAGAGAGAGAGACGACTGGCAGAGTGCCAAACACTACCACACGAGGTCAGTGCCAGGTGTCCAAGAAAAGAGGGGAGGGAGGGAGGGAGGGAATTCGTCAAGGAGGAGGAAGAAGAAGGAGGAGAAGAAGAAGAAGGCTCAGCAGAAGGAGAGGCTCGAGCAGTATCAGCAGAAGCAGAATGATCTTTGGCTCCCGGGACCGACGGCGATGATGGTCTACGGACACGCCTATCTATCTCATCGTGCTCCTGACAAACTGTCCCACGAACACACAAACACGGACGTACATATACGCACGAAAAACACACACCTCCACCTTCCCCTTGCGCGCGCCATCTCTTCCTCCTCCTCCTCCTCCTCCTCCTCCTCCACCGCACAGACTTCTCATCCTCCTCCTCCTCCTCCTCCTCCACACAGTAGTCATTAGCACAACCTCCCTCCCACTCCCTTCCCCAACCGCCTGCGGTTAACTTTAACTCACCTGTTCCAAGTCCGCCTCTCGAGAGAAAGTATCAAATATAACAAAAAATTAAATAAAAAAATAAAAAAATTAAATAAAAAAATAACGTCACAAAATTATCACTTCCTCCGGCATCACACGAAATCACTTAACATAAACTCGCGAATCTACTTAACATAAACTCGTGAAAACTTCCGTAACGTATACTCTAATGCATACACACTATCTGTATACATATGGCACGTACACTTCTGTGCAGAGTGTACGCGTTAGCGCGAACTGTACAACATGTACTCAAGAGAGAGAGAGAGAGCGTGTGAACACAACGCCTGGGTCACCTATATAGACGATACACACTTAACATATCGATATGGAATCGATAGCATAAGCACACCAGACTGGAGCGGTACAGAGGACATAACGTCAATAAACGAGAGAGAGAGAGAGAGAGAGAGAGAGAGAGAGAGAGAGAGAGAGAGAGAGAGAGAGAGTACTGTGGGAGGGAACCAGGTCCGAAAGAGGAGCGGGTAGAGGGGTTTTGTGGGAGGGGGTTTGGGGGAACCCCGCGAGGAGGGTGACCTTTAGAGCCGCCCACATAGAAAACCTCCTCCTCCTCCATCTCTTCCTCCATCTCTTTCTCCTCTCCCTCCTCCTCCTCCTCCTCCTCCTCCTCCATACTCACCCATTCATTCCCTCCGCCCACGATCATCTCATTCATGACTTTTTTTTTTTTTGAACTACAGTATTTTGGTTCCAGGTGGGCCAAAAAGGTTCCACTCTCTGTGTGGTTTTCGGCGAGACATTGACGGAAAACATTGTCAGGTGCCTTCATAACAAATCGGTACCTCAATTTAAAAACTTTAGTTGAAATGAATGTTATTAAAGCTAAAAATATATAGAAAATAAATAAACATCGAGAGAGAGAGAGAGAGAGAGAGAGAGAGAGAGAGAGAGAGAGAGAGAGAGAGAGAGAGAGAAGGACCGGTTAAGTAACCTATAAAAAAATAAAAATAAAAATATTTAGAAAGCGAGAGAGACGCACTTAGTTGTTTGACCAAGAAAGAGTAAAAAAAAAAAAAAATAATAAAAATTTTAAATGCGAATCCGTAAATTGAATTTTAAAAATGGACGGGAATTTCAGTAATGGGAATCGGCCGAATGAAAACTAAACAAGAGGAGAACTTGAAAAATAAAAAAAAGAAATTAAAAAATCAACAACAGGAATGAAATACCTGGAATTCAAGTTTCTGCGATATTTAACATCGAGTCCAACGCTGCCAGGATATATATATATATATATATATATATATATATATATATATATATATATATATATATATATATATATATATATATATATATATATATATACTGTATGTGCGTGTGTGTAAGGAAAATAAACATGGTGATGCTTAACCGTTAAGAGGTGTGGTTAAACTGAGATCGTAAAGATAAAATGGTACGGATAAAAAAAAGCAATTACTGGGTTTCCGACCAAAAAATCAACTTGCAGTCAAACTGAAATATCATACCATTCGTATAATATTTCAAATGCATAAGAACATGAAAGAATCAAATCAGGTAATAATTAATAAGAGGGAGAAAATCAAATAAAAAACTAAAGTTAAAAGAATTTATAAGCATGAGAGAAATATATATGATATATAAAAAAATTAGGCATAAGTCTCCAAGCATTCCATTCTATTAGTACATCTTTTGCGACAAACTTTAGAATTACAAGTAAAACTTTCTTTCCTCCAAGCTCTGAGTTTCAGAATTCTTTCCCTGCTTCTGTACTTATCCACGAATCCCGTTGCAAATGCGTTGTATTTCCACACTTCCATTTGCCTGAACTTTTACCAGAATTAAAAAAAAAACTGCTTTCAATCGAGACTTAATTAAAAGGAATGGAATATACAGTTTAGGCCAAAGGCCAAGCACTGGGACCTATGAGGTCATTCAGCGCTGAAATGGAAATTGGCAGTAAAAGGTTTGAAAGGTGGAACAGGAGGAAAACCTCGCAGCTGCACTATGAATCAATTGTTAGGAGAGGGTGGAAAGTAAGACGGAGGAAAGAGAATATGAAAGGAGGTACAGTAAAACGACCTCGAAACTGAAAAAATAGAACCATGATTGGGGAATGACAGTGACAAAACTGGACTTTTTTTTTTCTTTTTGAGGTCTAGTATATTGTAGGATCAGGCGATTTTCAGCTGTTTAAGTTTTATTATTATGAAAACCGGGCAAAAACAAAGTTTTGATCAAACCACGGCAATTTTTCCCTAAATATCCGTCATCGACAAAGTTCAGCTATTCCAATTAAACATTAAATTCAATATTGATGACATTACCCAATCCTAAATTCGATAAATGGAAGACATAAGTCTCCTTTAAACCAAGAAAACAAAATAAATAGTACATTTTTTCCTTTCGTAAGCGTTCAGTCTCAAAACATTTTCCCTTAATGGCGAACATCACCTGCAACCAACCAAAACAAAAAAATAAACACGGAAAAAAATGTGAAAGTGCCATAAAAGAAGATTCTGCCACGTTCCATTCTCTTGACTCACGGCACCTGAACGCGGTAACCGCTAAGCCACCCGCGCATGCGTCAAATTTAAACAAAAAAATCGTCGTACCTCATGCATAAATTAAAACCTAATAAACAGCATAAAGAAAAAATGAAGTGAATTCCGAGTTAGGTAACAAAATTTGCACGTCAATAACTCTACAACTTGGAAAAGTTTCAAATTTTGACGTACATTTTGGGGTAAAACCTTAGAAGGCCTCCCGTCTTTAGCGGACATTAAGCAGTCGTGTTTGGGCGTAAGTTATCGTACATATAAAAAGTAACTGCGAATTCCGAAGAACAAAGAAGTTTGTGATAAAAGGCATACCATTACCAAGACAGTGAAGGCTGTTTAAAGTGTAACGAGAGAGAGAGAGAGAGAGAGAGAGAGAGAGAGAGAGAGAATGTGTGGTAACATAAATTGACCGGCATTACAATTGGTCGTTCATAAACACATTTAATTCCAAGCGATATGAAGACCCCAATCATTCTTCCACGTATACCAATAACAAAGATGTCTGACAGAGAGAGAGAGAGAGAGAGAGAGAGAGAGAGAGAGAGAGAGAGAGAGAGAGAGAGAGACTAACCATGCAGAGAATGCCTCTGTCAAGATGGCTAACCACATTTTATGGATCCCTGTTCTCGTTCTAGCATCGAGTGGGACCATTTAAGCAGAAAGTTTGATGGATCTGAAGAAATCTAGCCAGTATAACCAGGTAACTGAAATAGCTAACTGCTATCTAAACTTACCTGGAATACCTTCCCAGCAATACTCACAATAACAATATCTTTAGGTACTTGTTAATTATATCAACACCGATGCAAGTTGTTATTTTATATTTTAAAAACGATACTATTTACTCAAACGGGAGGGACATGATGGGTATCAATAACCACATTACGTAATATTTTCAAGATTACTTTAGATTTCGTGTCGTCTTCTAACACACGTATAATCAATCACGAAACCTGAAAGATCCGGATTTCCCTCTCAACTCTCATGTTCCCCAAGTCTTGTGTTATTCATTTTCTTTTGATCAGATTGGATGAGAGCATTGGGTTACCCGCCACATAATCACGAACAAATTCCCAGGCCCTAAAACGAGAAAACTGCCCAAAAACCGTGTTACCAATGTTATTATCGGGTTTTAACAACTGTGAATAACGGAAAAAGCCGTTGCATTACGACACCAATCAAATGGAAAATTTCGTAAGAGATTGCCTGACGTAATTCTGTAAACGGGTGTGGCAATCCACATCAACGATTTCGAAAGATGCGCCATACTGTAGTTACCCCTGATAATCGTACTGAGGGAGCATGGACACACTCCACTGCTAAATCGAGATCAAACCTCCGTGGTAATTTATGTCAGACTGGATGTGGCGATGCTAATGACGTGTGGCTATCATAAATTTACAGCAGGTTGCTTGTGGAATATCAATTCGTGCCGGTCTAGCAGTCACACGGTACGATTTTCCTGACGGTGGTCTCTCGGTCCGTTCTTTCAAAAGGGCTTTGCGTTAGGCCGAGTCATTTTGATAACGAAATGATCATAGCAGTGTGATGAACTGCTTGAGCTATTAAACCTGTTCTATTAACATTAACCTAATCCTAGTGTTTTTCGAAAGAAGATGAAACAAAGCCATAATAAATTTAAGCAGAACCAGAAAAACTCTTGTTTAAAGACAAAATTTCCCTAATTTGATTATTTCCATGGAAATTATACGAATAATTGTCATCTGTAATATTAAATAAGCAACGAAACCTTTTCAGAAAACTGGCAAAGAATACAATCTAGGTAGTCAGTCGAATGCTTCTACTAACCTGAAAGAACATTTATATAATTATGATTATGTCTGCGAGTACATGTGACAAAAATTACTCGTTAAAAAAACGGGGGAGAACAAAAGAGCATCATATTTTGGTTGTCACCTCTACACTTTTTCAAACATTTTTTTAGGATCCTTTATAAAAAAGAAATAGTCTCTATTCTTGGACCTTGGCTGGAACTAAAATGGAACCTGCCTGCCATTTTGAAATAACTTACGTAAAATAATGGTCCAATGTACTGTACTACCACTAACACAAAACAAGTTATATAGAAAAATGGAATTTCGAAAAAGCACTGTACGTACACAATACACGATTTTACGATAAGAGGTTTTCTATGTGCATGCGTGAAACTAGACCATTATCACTTTGTTGCATGACAGGGTTACTGAATCTCATCAAGTTAATGCAGTCAAAATGTTCCTCATACGCAAAAACGTACTTTTTTTTTTTTTGTTTTACCTATTAGCAATTTTATAAATTGGGTAATTTCCTAGAGGTGTTTACCGAGTTGTCTGAAATCATATTTCCATGTATTTAAAACTCATGGAAGTAATGATGTAACATCTATCACGCATGCAAGCACTGTTTGCTGCCACTCTCTACAATGCCATCTAACATATCTAATTTGGGAACCACACACCTTGTAATAAGCACCTGTAAGATTCATAGCGTTTCTGAAGTCGCAAAATAGGTGTTGTCAATCTTGGTGGGGTTTTTCAGGTCCTCACTTTCAATGGTCCCGAAGATGTCATTAAAGGTTGCACTCCGCAATCAGTACCAACGTCCTTGTAACTGAAAAAGCGGGTGGTACCACAGCTACCTCCAACAACTGGCCTTCATCAAGAATGTGGCCAAGGAAAACTTCTCGTACATAGCCAATGGATATACTCCAAAAATAGAATTTATTACTTGCACGGCATTCAAATTCCTCCCACTAAACTGGTAATGATTAATCTGACTTACATACTTCCCTGATTCAATCCTGCAGTATATACTGTTAAGATGCCTTCCTTTTGTCAGTCAAGAGGGAAACATTCAATTCGATGTTACTCTTGTGAAATATATCTAGGAGCAGTGTGCTGGAGATCCTTACAATATATAAATAAAATATGCCAACTTCTTCATCCTCCCTTCACACTAGACAGACTTTCTGTTCTGTGCAATATCTGGTTCTCTGCGAGGAGTGTCCTGTCTGTTAGCATCCTTGGTAGGAGCCACTTTGGGTATGAAGGCTAGTGAGCACGTCTTGTGGGATGCTTGATGTACTGGGTTGCATAGTTCTTTAAAACTTCTAAAAACTATAGCAAAATCCAACTTAAGCAATCTCACAACTTGGTGGCCTCTTCGGCCAATAATCATCGCAATAAGTCACACTAATCTCTCGTCGAAACTGGTGGTACAGTACTTGTTTCTTGCGCTGATGAAGAGAGGATTGTTCATCTTGACATTACTGTCCTGAATGAGAACATGCAACAGTCATGTCGTCATAACCATACATTTTACACTCACTGAAGAAGTGTTTAGTCTGTGATTTCTTGTGTGTGTAGGAAATCATGTGTCTTCTAGCCAGTTGAGTAGTTCACATGAATGACCACCATCCAGTTATTTCAAGGAAGAATCTTTCTAGGCACTTAGAATTCTGCAGATTTATTGGCAGTCAGAAATAATTCTCCCTTTTCCAAGGTTACCTGTTTATGTAGCTGAAACTACCCAGTCACTGCCTCACAGGAGTATCCTTTAAAGAAAGCAGGATTCACATCCCTGGTACCCACAACTCTGAGTGTCATATGTTGGCAGATCCAACTGAGAATTTTGCACGACCATAAGAACGAGGAAAGAACATGGAGTTTTATTTTTTCGTCATGACATTACGGTGTGTAGGTGTTCTATAAATATTATTGTACTAGATGGCAATAGAGCTCCCCCATCCCATACACATATAGGACATTACAGTATTCAACCTTCTTTCATGAGTGTAAAATGGCTAATTCACTTCCCTTGCAATGATTATACCTTTTTTTATGGCATACTCCCACTGAAAAGGCGTGGGATTGCAACGAGAGAGACTGGTCTGACAAGAGAAGAGCCATCTCTTAGGTTGCCCTTGGGGTTAAACTGAGGTTTGTCATCGACTCATTTTGTTTTTTAACACATACAGGAAAAAACAGATTTGGTAAAGTTATTTCGTGAGCATAAACATAGCCACTAACAACGGTAGTGATACTGAAAATGTGTAAATACAATGGCCTCATTATCTCTGTAAACACAATAGTCTCATTATCTCTATGCAGCACAAACAACTGTCACTTTCATCACAGTCAATGACAATTTTGAAGACAATGGTCACTTTCCAAAGTATTTAAGCTTTTAATACCCAATCCAAACCTTAATAAAGAAGGTCTGATCATGTTATCAATTACTGCTTATATGTCTATGGCCTGACATGAAAGCAGTGCCTCCTTTCTATTAATGCCACATGCAATGCCTTGAAGGATATGGACGTGTGCCGAATGAAAACCTTCACTGGTTAAGGAAAAGGGATGGCGTTTGGTGCCCTGAAGTTATAAATCTTCACACAAATTGAGTTTAACCCAATCTTCCAAAGTTCCAATGGATGTCCCTGAAAGTAAAATACCTGTAGAAGCCCTTCCCTATTATTACCAGAAGTACGTTTGATTTTAGAAAATCTAGGCTGTCCCAAGCACTGGGACATTTCAACCATTCAGAGCCTAAGTCAGTGATCCAGAAAATAAAGAGGTAAATGGACCTTAAGGCAGAACTTGTAGAAAACCCCACAGTTCACCAAGAAGAAACAGAGAGGTAGGCCACCGAGACTGAAGAATGGAAGTAAGACTGGAGGTTAAAGACTCAAGTGGGTGCAACTAGGGGCTGTAGCTGCAAACACCGGCAAATAATGCCTGCAGTAAACCATGTGAGGAACACTGATGGCATGGCCCCTGAAGTACAATGTGCTCCACTGCTTGCCCGAGATAGGAAACCAGTCCCTAAAGATAAATCCAGAAGAATCACAGCAGTTTGGAGTCACACTACCTTCTCTTGCACCTGGTACCCCTTGGTTAGGTATGTTGACGATATCTGGTCTATTTGTGATGTAAAAGAACGTTACTTTTCAGCAACTTACGCTACATACATCAATTCACATGTAAATAGGGAATCAGACTATAAAGGTTTTTTGGTATACTGTACCTATTGTACTTGATTATGACAATATTTTATTCATCTCTAGAAAACCTATACAATGTAATATCAAAAGAAAATAAAGCACCCTGTTCTTTCCTAATTCTTACACTCCTACAAAATTTGCAGCCACTTTTATTGACAGATTTTCTGTCTTTCATGAGACTGGTTCATTCAAAAATGTTATGAAGCAAGAAAACCTTATTTATTCCTTCCAATGATTTATTTGTATGTTACACAGAGGGACCAGGTTGTTCAGTATTTCAAAATGAACAGAAAAGTTGTTTAAGAAATGGTGGTACAAATACTATTTTGTACATGTCTGAAAATAACTAGACTACATTCTGGATTAAATCCGAGTGCTGTACGACATACATTCTCTCAAAATATACAATTGTATAATCTGCTCTGTTTAGTAACCCCAACTACAAATCTCAATGAGGATCATTATAAACTCAACAACCTCCTTACTTCTCGTTTCAAGAGCAGCTAACCTTACAAATGCTAAAGATTAAATGACCAGTTTGGTAAGAATTAGGTGGTCTTTATGTAGTTGATGCAGTACTCCATTTTTATTTCTCTCTTCTCCAATAACTTCAGCATTCCTGTACCTACTTTCACTTAAAGATCCAATGGAGCTCAAAACAGTTATGATCCCTCTAGATTAATGGATGCCCTTAATTTTTTTTTTTTATAAACAATGTAATTCACTCATGCATATCTTCAAACACCACTTGGTGGGCATTGGGCATGTCACAAGAGACCAAAAAGCATCAGCACTGACATCAGCAAGCATTCTAGGTGTAAGTTACATACCTTGGGAGGGAGAATGTAATGCATAAGCAGGTTGGTGTGCCAGATACGTCGGGTTAGGCACACAAAGAATATAAGCAAGCCATATGGCGCACGCCAGTACAGTCTGGCTGTACCAGCAGCATGGGCTGGGCAAGGCACAGGGAAGAAAGGAACAAGCAAACAAGTCAAATGCATGGCAGGAAGCGACACTTCCACAGGTAACTCAGCTACAAACTGAATCTGATGAAATGGGTTACCACATCGCACAGCTGCTTTACTACTAAACTTACTGTTGTGACGTACTGTTATGCGATACTATAGATGCTTAAATGAACATGCTGCTGGACCTTAACCTTCTGTATGATGAGAACCATAACTTGAATGGCATTCTCCTCCTCTCTGAACAGCATAAGTCAGAATGACAGCAATAAAAAAAGAACACAACAGAAACCAGTCATCCATTTATCATTGTGTGTACTCAAAAACATTGGCGACAAACAGAGGGTGAAAATATATCATTAGAAGCACATGTATGTAGCATGTGACAACCACGAATATGTAAAAGTTCCCAGTATGATGATGTGCTAAGCAGGACATGCAGTTCATGAAAAACCCAGCTCAATTGCTTAAAAGGTCCTACAGGGCTGAGTGCTAGCACTCTTAAAAGTTTAGACACAGAACCCAAAACTTGACAGTTTGTAGCTCACCATGGAAGGAAGACCTATTATTAGATATATCCAGCTTCTTTGACCTTTAAAAGTGGACAAATCTTGGTAAAAGTAACTTGCAATAACATACTCGGGAGATATGAATGATGCGATCCACTCATTGCACTACAATACAAAAATGTTTTCAAGTTACTACACCACAGACTCCAGCACAAAACTCTATACATACTAGCAAATGTGGCCCCAGAAAAATATTCACTGATTTTATTGAATTAAAACAATCTAATGAAAATATCATCCTTGAAGTTCTAAATTTACTTATTTCTTTTTTAAATGACATTAAAAACAGTGAAAGGTTGTCAGAAAAAAAAAAAAAAAACATAACCTTAGATGATCACCAAGAATACTGATAAGATTGTATCAAATTGCACGCAAAAAACCAGCTCTCAACAACTTCATTTGGTTAGTATCAAACCTGTATGCCAATCCAATAACGGATTAAAAACCTCAAAAACACATAGGCCTACAATATTTCATTTTTATGGTGTTTCATTACAACTTATTAAAACCATTATCATCTTGTAAAAGTGGTTACATACACATGAATGGCATTGATAATGTTACAGCAGACATTACAGTTGAAAAGTTTATGGTACATATTTAGTTACAACCTTGCAATGAATTAATTATGGATAGCCTGGTGAAAAAAAAAAAAAACCTCATGATGTAATAAAATGAATGGTGTTTACAGCAATCTCGCGAGATCAGAAAGGAATAATGATAATACAACATGAAAATTTTTCCTCTTTTATTTGAGGGATTTTACATAGTTATACATCACTGACAAGCTCCACTAATACACCAAACATAAAAACAAATATAGAAACTACATCACATTAATAAAAACACAGACATAACCAATTTGAGTGACTCCTGGTAGAAAAATAACGGTTGAAAATCAATTCAGTCCTCATGCTCTCATTCTAACATGCACATTCATTCCCGAAACACATCTATACAATTGTCCAGATACATCCTATTTTTAAACAGTATGTTCAATAGATTCTGTACAATTGTACATATGAGATGTAAAAATTTATCTTCGCATAATGATGTTATTGCTCAGGGGAGGGGAGAAAGAGTGGGATGGCACACCCAGGTTACATCAGTTGTCTTGTGCAACAGCAGAGCTCATGTGCTCTACATCCCTCCTGCCACTGCCGAGTCCACAATGATTTCTTAACTGTAGTAACTAGTTACTGTAGTTTTAGTTAGTATTACTGTGGCACCTCCTGCCAGTTAAATCACTACTCCCGACGCCCCTCAGACGGGCTGGGAATACATCAAAATGGCTTACATTTAAACAATAAATATTACATACATTGAAAGTCCTTGTGTACAAAGTTGAAAATGTGGCATGACAGAGCAGGGCAGCAGCAGCAACAATGTTCGAATGGTAGTGATGGTGGTTTTTGTAGTAAAGATGACGAGTGGGGGCAGGCATTAGAAACCATGCACCTTAATCTGCTCTGCCTTTACAAGCCCAACTTTCGTCAGGAATTGGCAGATATTTTCACGTTGGTCACCTTGTAGCTGCAACACCTAGAATCCAAAAACATATCGGTATTAAATATTTGAAATACTGTATTCTTCAATTAAGTAATACTGCATCGTTCAATCAAGTAACACACGCTTCAGTTTCAGACATACGTAACAGCATTGTTCCTCCTCCAATATTAATCTATCCATTTCATCCCCATTCACTACAACTTCAATTTGAAACAAAATTTTTGCCTAAAAGCTTACAACATATTTTATTGTACAAATTCAATTTACAACAAAATTTTTGCCTAAAAGATTCCAACATATTTGACTGTAACCTAAAACCTACTAATTCACTTCACCTTCTTTTCACACTAAAACACATTAAGCAACAAAATCTTATGAACGTTTTCAACATCCTCCTCCTCGCACTCAACTTTCATGCAAGGGGTTAAATGTCTTCCACTTCTCTACCACAACTGATTTCTACTCTCCCCCCCTTCTTGTAAGGCTAAATCATCCAATTCATTTTCCAGTCTTTCAAAACCCAATCTCAATTTCCTTCTGATATAGCCTTCCAAGATCAATCCAAACGGCAGCACTTTGAGGTACCACCTTTCCTTAATAGCTTCCATTTTCACTGTATAAGACCACATCTCCACTAATAAAGCATTACCTTCCACACACCTAAAATTTTTCCAGTTCCCAATGAAATACTCTCATTTATACTATTGCTCTAATGACAATAAACATACAGTTCACAATACAACCACCACACTGGCGACTAAAAACTACTTTGTCATTACATACCCAATGAAGTAAAAGTACTTGGGAACTAAATATATTGCTTACCTTTCCGTATTTCCAGCAATCCATTCACTAGCTTACTTTAGTACTGCATTAAACTGGAGCTGCACTAAACTGTTACATCACAAACTAACTGCACTTGAAGGCATGACAACTTGAGATTACACAGATTTTCATGAAGTCTTCAAAATCATGGCGTTCCTCTTCACTACAGCACACAATATAAATAAAATGACGACATCTGAAGCTCTTTCAGAGTCTTCATTAAATTTAAACTAAGATCCCAAAATGTGTATACAAACACTGTATACACTTGGATTCTCAAGGCCAATATGAAGCTTCTATGAATCTTAAAGTGATTTTTGACCTCAAAAACACCACGTTGGTCATTTATATCCTTATAGTGCACCTCACCCTTATACAAAATCACTATGAACAAGAAAAGGGAAAAGTTTTGCACACAGTATTCAAATGCCTACTATATTACGACACTGTTTGCCCTTACATTTTTTAATCATGAGCAAAACTATGGCCACATCCTGGGGTAAAATGGAGTGACCATCCAAAATCAATGGTTAAAATTTCTACGACTGACTTCAAAAAGATCATATACTGGAAGCCTTTTACCAATTAGGGAAAATTAAGGGCCAATTCTGATGCTCCCCTTTAAAATTTTGAGAATATGTTCAAACTACTGTTAATCCTCATGGCTCAAAAAACACGACTGTGACCTCCCTGGCTGAACCAGCAAGCCTCAAGGGTGATCTTGTTCAAAACTGGTGCCCTGCCATGCATTAGCAGCTGGTTTCCTGCCTTATTATTGGTTGACAGATTCCACCAAAACAAAATAGCAACCAAAAAGGCATTATTTCTGTTCCAGCACTGAAAGACAAAGTTTATCTCATATGCAGGTTGGCAGCACAAAATGCACGAGATGCCTTTGCATTACTTTTAGTCAAAGCAAAAATATAAGGACACAAGTGCTTTTCATGATAGCTGTTTCTATAGCATTCAGTCTTCTCTAAGCAACTTACCAAATGCTTTTCATCAGCCTGTAGCTGATATATTAGGTTTGCTAAGGTCACGTAAGTTTTGTTGTAAAAGGTTTTATTATTCCATCCAATTTTTCAACTCACACCCTGGCAGTCATCTACTAAGATATACCAGTGTGCCCTCCATTTTAATCCACTCATTTTTATATCTGTAAATGACCACCAGAGCATGGGGTTGAAGAATAAGAAATGAAAGCAATACAAAAGAACTTCTTTAAAAGACCCTATGAAACCTTTGTATCAGGCAGCAACAAGATAAAAAGAATAAGATATAGACAATACAAACTGAACACCACAGAAAAAGATATATTCAAGTGTTTGTTATATTTTAATAGTAATAAAATAAGAGGCAAGGCATTGTAGAAATACAAAAAAAAAGGGTAAAACGTGTGAATCTGTCAAGACACCAAGCATTCGCTGATGTCTGCAAGCGTGACACTTGGCATGAATCGTCCTTTGGAGTCTACAAAGAAAATATATGCACTTTCAGTCATTTAAGAATATTTTGTGTCAATATACACACAAAAAAGACACTGGGAAAGAGCACTGAATAGGCTAGTCTAGTTAAGACTATTGGTATAAGGAAATGTTTCGACATGTATTTTAACAAGCAGCTTATGTCAGAGCACATGACATTTTGCAAGATGCCAGAATATATGAATACTCATATTGCTCTTAGGACATGGGAACATTTTAGGTTATTTTACCACAAATAAAAAAATATATTGAACATACAGACAATAAACCTGTTAGCTTATCTGCAAATTTACTTTGAAATTGTCACTCTCACATATTGTACAATTATTTATTCAAAGGTCAAGTTTGTAATTACATCAGACAGCCCATGGCATTCCTTTCCAAATTATATATAATCTTTTGTACTTCTGACAATATCTAGGCATCCTAACATGAAATCAAGAACAATTAGCTCTTTGCGTTAACCATTACTAAATTTTGTCGTCCTACAAAGGTTAAACTGAACAGGGTTAAACCGGACTGTTCGTAAGTCACAACTGTTCCACTTGAAAGAAACAAAACTCATTTTGCTTTCACCTTAATAAACTAACCTAAACCTACTCAGATGACACTACTGTTTCACACAAGAATCTTTTTTTTTTTAAACCATACAACAAACTAAAGTAAAGACTACTGACTAGCTACAAGCTCTAACACTACATATATCAGATACCAGACCACAAATCTACGTAGGATCTGATCTGACACACCCACAAAATCAGTCTAGTTGTGCTTCGCTGTCTTAGTGAATGTACAACGCTCTTTCAGGTAGGGGTCTAGAATTGCAGCAACCAGCAGTTCTTGATTAGTTAATGCACAGCAGTGTATGCAATTTATAAGAACTAAACCACACAACAATAAAAAAAACAGCGACAACAGACTACTTACCTCACCGTATTCCGGATGTTCAACCACTGTGCCGTTACAGGCAAATTCTTTTTTACAAGCACGGACGATCTTCTTCAGATCATAGTCCGCAGATAGACCCTGCACTGTAGTAAGAGTTTTTCGGCCATTGCGCTGCTGAATTCTGTGGACGAAGAAATTATTTCACATCAAAAACCCAATGAAAATGTTGTTTCAGCTGGCCCTATTAGCGGAGGGCACTAGCAGTATGTACTGAGGTTAACAATATTTTACCAAGACTTTTTTTTTAATAAAACTTGAAAATTAAATGATCTAATCTAGTTTTCAGTTTACTTCAGAATGTTTATGGTTCTTATAAAAACCTGCACTTTGGAGCACATCACTTTCATACCCGGGACTTTCAATCAATTTTCAAGGATTTAAACTGGCTTGACCCGATTCCTCCAATATGATAAAAAGCAATACAATATGAAATTATGTTCAAAAGCACATTCCATCTATTTACAAGCAACCTTGCTAAAGTTTCATACTACACAAATAATGGTGGCACCTTATGTTCTGACGTGGCTTCAATGGAACCTAACATTACAAACTTATTGTGAAGTACTGGTAACTAGAAAGGATCTTGTATACGAGGAGTTACAGTATTACGAAGTAAATCATTCAACGCAAAATTTTTGGAATTAAATAAACCAGTTAACGTCTTGCTTGAATTAAGTGATATTTTGTTAGAATAGTAAAACCTTATTTACTACTGGCTGAAATAGCTGAAATACTTGATTCACTCTATACCGTTTTGTACCGCCAACGTCTAAAAAGGACTCAATAAAAGGCCTCTTGAAACTTCGACAACTATGCTATTGCACACTACACATGCATAAACTCACTGAAATAATGACATACCTTATATGCACAAGGCCATCTTGTACACCCTCATCTGTCCCACGTGCTGCATCAGCAAAGGGGTCTGAAAGAATTAATGCTTGTTAAATACATTACATAACAGTAAAAAAAAAAAAAATATATATAACTGTATAACAAGAATTATCAATATCATGCAATAAATTATGGGGCCTTTTTCATCTTCATAGTAACGTACACTGATTAGTAAATGACATTCATTACAATCACTGATTACCTCAGTCACAGACCTGCCATGCAGCAAGATAACTTTTCCTCTGTCTAAAAGCAATGAAAGGTAACTGACAGTACTTCAATATATCCAGTTTTTCTTAATTCTAAAGTATGTTGGGCATATCATGAATTTGAGGCACTGCAGAATATGGATAAGAATGGGTAAATACCTGGGCATTGCTTTGTTTCAACAATCAGATAACCAACATACACTCTCAATTAACTGGTCAACATCTTGAAAATGTCTGAATGGACAAGATAAACCACAGGATGGGGAAAATACCAAATGATCACTTCCTTCGTATTTCCACCATGCATCTACTTGGGAGAGTTAGGCTAGGATGCATCTCTACTTAAATGTCTTGATATGCTTTAAAGATATAATAGCCAAGGCCAGGTTATTTGTTTGACAAGACACACAACCTACATAAGTTATGATAAAGTTTGAAGAGTGGGAACAGACTTCTAGATTATTTGATATACACCCGTTTGAAAGTTGAGGTTAGGTCAGACAAATGTAAGGATTTTTCCGTACACAGACGTTACAGCCAAGGCCAATCCATGTGTTCAAACAGAAACTTACACCCATCAACCTACACACTGTACATACACTAAGGCCAAATTTACAGAAGATAAAGATAAGGTCTGAAAAATATATCTGATATATTTGGCTATTTCAAATGTGCTCGTTGTTAACTTAACACAAAATTTTTTTGCAACTCAAAATCCCATCCGAATGTTCTGCATTGGCAGTTGTAGGTCATAGGGACATGCTCGTATTTTCATTGGTGTATGGCGTAGCCACAGCTAAATTAGTACAAGATCAAAGGTGTTCAAACGGTTCTAAACTAAACAGTCCAAAAATTAACTTACAAGGTGGATTATCACCAATTCAAGGATGGCTAATTTCACCATGGTTACAAAAATTTCCCCGGTCCCAATTTGATATGAATGGCAGACAGGAGCACCTCCAACAAAGTTCCTATATTTCCAAAATGATTAGGTCTCAAGATCTTTAAGGCAGGCCAATTCTATGCATGGATCAACCCCAGTAACTCCCTTGGGATTTTTTCTTTTTAAATCCAAGCAATAAGAGCGCATGAATACAGTAATATGTCAGCACATTAATTCACATGCATCGCTTCTTTTGCTTCCAACCACAATGGAAGCACCCTTCTTAAAATTCATAGCATATCACTTACTGTGATGAATTTAATACTGCAGAGAAGCCAACTTCATCCCAGTTCAATGACCTCAATTGTAACCTTGAAGAACCCCGCAAATTTCTAACCATAAGAGGGATTCTTGGGAAGGGGCCGAGGGGACGCCGCAAAGAACCTTCAGTAGTGCCTACAGTGCACCTTATGAGGAGCACTGACAGCACTACCCCCTATGGGAAGGTATATATCATAAAACAAACAAAAAGGTGGTAAATACCCCAGTCAGTGACTGGCAGGAACCAGGCCACGGCAGTATTCAGTTTCACCAAAGTTGCAGCCAAGGCCAGGCCAAGAATTCAAATGAAAACTCAACCCTTCCAAGCTAAACACATTCACCTTGGACTTCACCCACTGACCTACATAGGCCTACAAAGACACTTTGGTACAAGTTTGTAGGAAGTAGGAACAGAATCTGAAATTCCTTTTAAATAAGCTTGTTTGGAAGTTAAGGTACCTATGGTGCATCACTATAATGTGACCGGAAATAAGTGAAAAGCTACAATAACTTATGTGAGTGATTGTATTTCACCAATAAAACAAAAAAAAAAAACAAAAATTAAAAAAAGGGGAGCTTTCGACCATTTGCACAACAGTTCTAAGGGTGAAGAGGACCGTTGTACAATTGGTCGAAAGCTCCCATATACCAGATAACTCAAAATCATTCATTCATTCATTCGAAAGCTCCCCCCTTTTTTTCAAATTTTTTTTTTTTGTATTCTGAAGAAATACAATTGCTCATATTCAATATTGTGACTTTTTACATATTAAGGTATACTGGGAAGGTTTAGTTAGGATTCATCCTTTTCTGTGTTGCAGCCAAGGTCCAGAAAACAGCTGATTTTTTTAATTTAAAACAAGCCTATTAATTACTAAAATACATTTTCAGGGATATTTTGCAACCTGCAATCCTGTCCCAAAATCCTAGGAAATTTTTTTTGGAAGGCTCCAGCCAGCCATTTTGAAAGACTCCAGCCATCCATTTTGGCAGGGAAAACCATTCTGGGTTTTTCATGCAAGGCATACTAGGAAATGACAGGACACTAAAAGAACCTAAAAATACCCACCTAACCTAACCTAGGGGTGTTTTACTGGTTACAATTTTTGCCATATTAGCTGGGGGTTACTGTCTAAACTAGCAAGTCGTAATCTAATTATTTTTCTCTGTTACTAAGCATTTGCAAACGTTATGTATTGAGAAGAAATCTGTTGTTTTTGTGTGTTTTATCAAAGAAAAATATAAATTGTAATGTGGGAGGTAGCTGCAGTCTTCTGAAAAATAACCCCACCTACAACAGACCAGTATCTTTAACCTAAACGCACTGCCCTACAGCAGGGCCATCCAACCCCATGCCCACGGGCTAAAAGTGGCCCGCTGGAGAAAAATATATACATATACATCCATATACACAGGTGGGCCACACGATTTTTTTGTCTTTCAAGAGTGGCCCCCGGACTGCAGTCCAGTTGCTCTGAGGACCAAGCCAACTGTCAATGTCAGAAATAGCAGGTCTACGATAAAGTATAAATTCTAAACTTCAAATTAAACAAAAACTAGGCAGAAGCTGAAGACAATTTTAAATATGGGTCACATAATGCGTAAATCAGGTTAGCGTACGCCATACTAATCCAGCCTGACGTATTCAATAATCCAACCCAGCTCAGAAAAGGGGTAGATACGCCCAAAAACCTGCCGTAGATTAAATCTTATCTCAAAAAACCAAAGAATATTGTGGTTTTGGGACTCTAATGATTTCAAGGATAAAATTTAGAATATGGTTTGGGACTATAATGATTTTAAAGGTAAAATTTGGGAGATAATCGAAGGACGACGACGAACAATGACCTCGTTTCATTCCAGGAGAAACCTCCCGAAACTGGTCACGATCTCAAGGCCACCGAGCACACACCCTAATATCGATCACCTTTCGGAAAAATCGCCGAAGAGGATTAATCCACAAGAGGATTTAAATATGAAGTACAAAACGATCTTTAAAATGATCTTTGGTTAACCCGAATGTCCTCGGTACAATGGCTTTCGTAACAGGGTCCGAAAACAGGAAGTGGTTTTATCTCGATTTAAACGCCACTCCGTATATCCAATCAACTAAATACGCTAATAAATATCATACTAAAGACCTAAATTAACGAAGAATCGATTAAACGCAAATCAAACCACAGCCGTGGGCGACTAAATTCGGGGGACACACAATGACGTACGCAGTTTCCCCCAATGGCGGCCCTTTTTCGGGCCCATCGGCGCCACTTACCGAAAGTATTGAGGTTCTGGATTGACATGCGACTTCCGGTGAATCACAAGGGGGTAAAATGACTTCGCTGGCCTCTCGTGAGACTCGGATGAACCCAGATAACAAAATCTCTCGGAGGCGGGAGGGTCGTCAGACTAATGGCGGACAGACACACAACTTTCACTGAGGCCCGGATGAGGTTTCGCTCCGTCGCCGCTTTTATTTTCTGGCGCTGCCGTCGCCCCCGTCCCCGAGGACCGCCATGTTTAAAAGGTGCCTCATTCGATGCCTTTTCAGATCTAAATTGGTTTTTTTGATCCAGGCCTTTTATTTTAAAAGTAACATTTGCTTCTCAGCGTTTTATTTTAAATGTTACCTTTTCTTCTCAGCCTTTTATTTTAAAAGTAAGTTCATTTTTATAAAAGACCTACACCGTTTTACTTCCCTTATGAGACTTTATTTTTGAGAACAAAACAATACTGCACAGTATTCTCCTTTAATCGTTTGCTGTGCATTGATAAAATGCGGTACATTTATCATAAGAACATGCAGAGATCAATAATTGCAGCTTCACTGCTTGTTCCTAGCGTGTATTTCCTACCAATCACTGACAGGCCAGTTATGCAGCAAATGAGTTTGCTTCGTTCTTTCATCTCACTGTTCTGAATTATTTTCCATTCTTCAGACTTCCTAACCAATAATGTATTTAATCCCGTTCCCAAGGAGAGAGAGAGAGAGAGAGAGAGAGAGAGAGAGAGAGAGAGAGAGAGAGAGAGAGAGAGAGAGAGAGAGAGAGAGAGAGAGAGATTATTTTAAAATCCAACATACTTTAATTTTATTGGCCAAGAAAGATTTAAACGTAAAAAAACGCGCTCATCGTCGCAAAGAAAACAATGTTTGTCACATTTGCGAATAGTAAAAATAACATATGCAGAGACTTTAAGAATGCCAAGTGTGAAGATGACAGTCCATTTTGGTCCAGTGGATGATAATCGTTTGTCACTGTCAAACTGCAAAATACTGTATCAAACCGGATTTTGTTCGTCAAACAAAGACAGCAAAGTTATCGTGTGCTCTAAGTGAAAATGTTATGTTGTACAGCACTTCATTATCTTGTAGGCTACTGCATCTCACTCTGCTCAAACACTTGAAATTGTGTGTGTCAGCCTTACTAAAATTTCAAGTAATATAAGGATTAACAAATCCAGCGTGTACTAGTTTCAATGGCATTCATATTTCCCAAAGTTACACTACTAATTTATGACCACATTCCTCACCTAGACTAAGCCTGAATGTTAAAATAAAAATGCGCTTGGTAAAGTGTGCTTTATCAAGAGCTGACATCCCATCTTCCCTCTACTTATTAGTTTATGACTGTTGATAATGTCCTAGTTTGCGAGGCATTATCTAAAACAGTAATACTTATTGAAGTGCACAACGCAATGATAGTTAAGTTCTCAGCACCTAAGATGGCTAACTACTAGCTATACTCACTAATCCTTGTAGAACTTTGATGGGATGCAAAAAACCTTATTTGTTTACATTTAAAATGTGACTGGAACAATAATTAATTCCGGTTCTTGTAGTATTGGAAGAACAGGATAAAATTACTGTTTTGATAAGAACATGCTACCTTAGAATGCATGTCCCACCAAGAATTTTCGTAGAGTAATTGTTAGTCAGGGCTTGCACTTTTTTGAGACAATTGTCTTATTATGAATATCATGCTGATGGCCTGAATTTCACACCAGTGATTAATTATGGTGATTTGTATATTCCCTTTGAACACAGTATGTGATATTGTTCTTGAGAACCAAGATCTAAACCGAGCTGAAAAAGTGAGGTTGGAAGATGATAATTTTCAAAGTGATTAATCTATAGTAGATATAAATATTCAAATTTGACAGTAAATATGTAAATAAAGGATCATTCTTATACTGTCTTTAATAAAGAAGCTTCCAGGTTCTCACCTCAGCTTCGCCTCAACCTGTTTTTACCTCATCACAGTCACAGTCATCATCAATACCTGTATCAATAATTTTATGTCCCTTTACAGACTCAAGGTGAAATTAGTCCTCTCCAATCCTAAGTCTCATGCACTTCGCTCTAGTCCTCCTACTTGCAAATCCACTGAACCCGTCAGCCATTCAGTCACTTGGGCTGTCTGGCTCTAGTCCTACTACTTGCAAATCCACTGAACCCGTCAGCCATGCAGTCACTTGGGCTGTCTGGCTCTAGTCCTCCTACTTGCAAATCCACTGAACCCTCAGCCATGCAGTCACTTGGGCTGTCTGGCTCTAGTCCTCCTACTTGCAAATCCACTGAACCCGTCAGCCATGCAGTCACTTGGGCTGTCTGGCTCTAGTCCTACTACTTGCAAATCTACTGAACCCATTAGCCATGCAGTCACTTGGGCTGTCTGACTCTAGTCCTCCTACTTGCAAATCCACTGAACCCATTAGCCATGCAGTCACTTGGGCTGTCTGGCTCTAGTCCTCCTACTTGCAAATCTACTGAACCCATTCAGCCATGCAGTCACTTGGGCTGTCTGGACTCTAGTCCTACTACTTGCAAATCTACTGAACCCATTAGCCATGCAGTCACTTGGGCTGTCTGGCTCTAGTCCTCCTACTTGCAAATCCGCTGAACCCGTCAGCCATGCAGTCACTTGGGCTGTCTGGCTCTAGTCCTACTACTTGCAAATCTACTGAACCCATCAGCCATGCAGTCACTTGGGCTGTCTGGCTCTAGTCCTCCTACTTGCAAATCCACTGAACCCGTCAGCCATGCAGTCACTTGGGCTGTCTGGCTCTAGTCCTACTACTTGCAAATCCACTGAACCCGTCAGCCATGCAGTCACTTGGGCTGTCTGGCTCTAGTCCTCCTACTTGCAAATCCACTGAACCCGTCAGCCATGCAGTCACTTGGGCTGTCTGGCTCTAGTCCTCCTACTTGCAAATCTACTGAACCCATCAGCCTTGCAGTCACTTGGGCTGTCTGGCTCTAGTCCTACTACTTGCAAATCCACTGAACCCGTCAGCCATGCAGTCACTTGGGCTGTCTGGCTCTAGTCCTACTACTTGCTATCTACTGAACCCATCAGCTTTGCAGTCACTGAACCTGTCTGGTCAGTCCCACTTGCAAATCCAGTCACATGCAGTCACTTGGGCTGTCTGGCTCTAGTCCTCCTACTTGCAAATCTACTGAACCCATCAGCCTTGCAGTCACTTGGGCTGTCTGGCTCTAGTCCTACTACTTGCAAATCTACTGAACCCATCAGCCTTGCAGTCACTTGGGCTGTCTGGCTCTAGTCCTACTACTTGCAAATCTACTGAACCCATCAGCCTTGCAGTCACTTGGGCTGTCTGGCTCTAGTCCTCCTACTTGCAAATCCACTGAACCCGTCAGCCATGCAGTCACTTGGGCTGTCTGGCTCTAGTCCTACTACTTGCAAATCCACTGAACCCGTCAGCCATGCAGTCACTTGGGCTGTCTGGCTCTAGTCCTACTACTTGCAAATCTACTGCTGTACTTTCCACAACGATTCTGAATATTGTGTTATCGCGTTTCTCTGCAACGTAACCATTTTTAATGATCTCCCCATAAGTACTTCTGTCATGTATCACCATCATTTTGTAGTCACCTTTCTACAACCTACAATTCCTTGTGAGTGTCCATGTTTTGGAGTAAATTTTACTCATTGCTAATAATTTAGATTATATCTAGCAAAACCACCCAAACTTATGAGGTAATAAGAATTAAAGTTTTCAGTTTGTGATTTAATTACTTTTACAATTTCATTACAAAAAAATTCATTTTAAGAATCCTCATTATCCATAAATAACTTGATAGTTGGGACAAAATATGACCACCTGACAACATAATACAATAAATACCAAATGAGAACATGCAAACAGCTCATCATAAAGGTTTTGAAGAGGATACTTTGTAATATTAATGTATAGATAGAAAATAATTAAAACACTTTATAAAACATTTGTTGTATTTGTAAATGGGTAGCCTATTTCAAGTGCTGACTGCACAGAAGATAAAAAGGCCAGTGGGTGTTTTTGAGCTACAGTGGGATTAAATACTTTTGACATTTGATTGTCAGACTGGCTGTACCACAGCTAATAGTTTCTGACCCAAAATACCCTTGTCTGGATGATCAACATTCATCCCATATGACAATGAAATTTGGAGACAACAAAAAAAAGGATAAATGTTGTGTTCAATGAAATATGTGAATGGAAGCATTACCATTATACTCGACAGATGTTCCTGCAAAAATGGCAGCTGGTAGGATATCTAGAGAATTGAAATTGAAGTAATTACTTTGGAGAACCAGGCACATCTAACAGACAATGGGAACCAGGACTCATCACCACATTCCCAAACAGTTAGTTAGTTATAAATGATTTGTTTAACCAGTCCTCTTAACTTTTTTAAGGTTCTTCTCGGGCTGGGAATAAACATTGTAGTTTTCATGTAGGCAGCTGACTAATGGACATCTGTATGTCCAGGTGGCATATGCATTGTTGATTGATTGATTGATTATGAAATTTAGGTTGAGACTGCCATAATTCTTCTGTTTGATGGCAAAGATAAGTGAGCCTGGAGATATTCAAGATAAACAGGTTTGTATGGAAAAATTACCCTTTATGTTACAGAAAGTCCATTCTCCAAGTCAACCCATTTTGCCAAATACCTTCACAAATTAAAATGGCAGCGGTAAAGGATAACATCAGTTGATCATTGTGCATCAGGACTTTGAATGAAATTAAAATGGCAGCAGTAAAGGATAACATCAGTTGACCATTATGCATCGGGACTTTGAAATGAAAGTATGCACTAAGTAAAAATTAATTTATTAAACACATTCAACGTAAAAAATACAAATACCTTACAGCACCTATCCAAGCTGGCAAAGGGTACTGGGATGGGCAACTTACCACAGTCTGTAACTACACCCTAGCTACTGGGGTAATCCCTCCTTTTGACCCCCTAATGGTGAAGTACTGGTACTACATTAGATAAGAGAAAAGAAGGACAAGATTAAGAAACAAATCGAACACAATTCCAAATATATAACTTTAGAGCGTATAATTGCAAGTTTTTCAAATCACACATAAATACAAACATACAATGGTAAGGAAAATAAAACACACGCACACTTCCTTAGTCAGTCATTCTCCTGGTTTCTCTCTCTAGCATAGCTGGGTAGAAGAGAAAGTAAGAGGTTTATAATTCGAGAAATGTCAGAAAATACTTAAAAACAATCACAACACCTCATACCCTCAAAAGGAGAGAAGGGGATATGCAACGAGAAGTGGTATTAAATACAGCGAGAGTCAAGAAAAATCAGGTTTACTTTCAACTATAACATAAAATAATGAGGTAAAATCTCTTTCAACTACAATTAGTGAGGCCCACACCTGGAAGTGCTGGTGAAATGTTCTCTGCGAGAATTTTCATAAAATGTCAGAACTATCATTGTAAACAGGTACAACACAGGAAGGAGAACAAAAATTCCCGATAACAAGGAAACAAAACAAGACAGTCCTACTATCAAACAATATAAAAGGCACTCAAATTTCATACCTTTAATACATGTATAAAAAAAAAAGGTAAAAGACGATATAATAGAAAATATATCTGTTGAAAAATACTCACTTCACCCATACTGACGCTCAGTGAACTGTCACCTATACAATTAAAATTAAAATCGAGCTACTAAATTAACAATATCGAATCCATAATGCTATTTGCCATTTTTAATTCCAGAGAAACACACTACAATCATAAGATAATAAAATAAACTGTGTACCACATGCAATCTATTACAATCTATAATGTATCACATTCAACCAGTTCACCATAAATACTTAAGAATTCTTGTTGTCATTCCTAAATGCACCATGGACATCCTAATTTAGGACTGGCATAAATCCATGGCGAAAAGTGACAAATTTCTGTATCATACCTGAGTGTGAGGGGACTAAATGGGTTTCCATTTTCATCTCGTAAGATGCAAATCAGAAACCTTGCAACATAATCCTCTAAGAAACACAAAAGACATTCTAGACTGATATCAGTCTTTAGTGAGCTTGCAATTATAAAAAAAAAATTAAAATACAAATAATAATAAAAGTACCATTTACAGCTCAATACTGCAAATAATACAATCCGAAAGGAAGTGTATATATATACATATGAATGATTTTCCCACTACAATATATTTCAAAATCTTCTCTTTTGGCTCCATCACATGCGCAATATCAGGCAAAATCCCGTAAACACCCTCCTTATTATCTACTTTTTCCTCTCTCCACCCTAAGCTTGATAACTAAACACCCGTTTCAATAAGATTTGGTTCTTGGTTTTCACATATCCTGAAGGTTCCAGATCACTGCATGAACCTTACACAATAAAAATGTAATGCAGTTAAGAATTTTTCCTCTCACAAGTGGCGTATTACCTGTCACGCCCAACACAAGCATATCACCTTATTGCACAGCTTGGCAAAACCCTTAACTGTCCTTCAGCTATTTGGGGCAATTCTACCAACTACTTTGGCCAACTCTGTAACATAGTAGTTATATTAGCATAATTTTACAATTCAACAAATATTATAACTTTATTACAAATGGAAGATATGATGTTTCATATAGGGTAACACTGCTACCAAAGTACATGATATTAATATCGAAAGAATATTACAGTACTATAAAAGGCGCCTTCTAAAAATCACCTTTGCTTGCCAATCCGATTCTGGGTCTCAGCACTGGTGCAAATATCACCAACAAACAAACAAACAAAAAACTGAATCTGATTCAGTTTGAGCACTGCTGTAACTCTATCAATTCGAAGTGAATCTAATTCTGTACACGTTGAATACAGCTGTTTGATACCCAGATCCGGATTTCACTAAATAGTTAAGCTGAGGTTGGTAACCAATATTCATCATTTTGTGAATAGAATGCGCCTAAAGTTTTGTTAAATAGCTAACCACAACTCTTCATTGGCATGAGTGATGATGCTTGTTGGTGTCCCTGACGCTGGTGCCATGTACCTCAGGTCCTGCTGAAGCATCCTGGACCACCAGCATCAATGACAGTCGTAGTTTATTATACAAACTACATTGATAAATTGTTGAAGACAATTACATCTTCATATGAAAAAATTGAAAAAGAAAATATGTTTCTTTTTTTATCTACTACATATAAACTAATTCCTCTAGTAAGGGGGAATTCTTCCCTCTTTTCAACCAAGTCTACATTCGATTGATTTTGCTTAAAAGAATAAGATTCTCTTTTTAAAGATAAACTCTGAAAAAGTGTTAATATTTGAAAAAGGCAGAATACGGAACTGATTTTTTTGTAGAATAATCACAGTTAAAACCATCCTATATATCTGCTAGACACAAGAACTTGGTTTTGAATTCATGCCCTAAAACACCCAAGGAGCTTTCATCTCGCACGTTTGTCCAGCATTTTGCAAACTGGGAGGCAGTGAAGAGGGAATGAATTGGACAAAACAATTCTCTCGCCAACATATTTTCTTGCGAGGCTTGTCACAGGCAACAGTCTGCATCTTGCTTGTACTGTACTGAGCAAAGCAAGATTCATTTACAACCACGCAAGATGTAAGATCTCTCAAGAGTGTTTAGGGACAAAAAGGGCTTCAAGATATTCCACTCTTACTAGAGTGTTGATTTCAGGAAGAGGTCACAGAATAATCCTTTGTAAGATGAGCCTCTATGTCTACCCGGCAAATGGGGCACCTTTTATTTGTGGCTAGCCACTGATCAACACATTCTATGTGGAACAGATGCATGCATGGAAGTCTCCTCACGTCCTCATCCTCTTCAAATTCTGAGAGGCAAATTGTACACTTCTCCAAACCGTCATCAGTAATGTCTCCACGCTTAATCTGTAAGTAATCAAACAATTACATACATGATTAGGATTTACAAGTACATCATGGTAATTGAATTAATAGTTAATTTAAGATTCCGATCATAAACACATTCTCACAATTTAAGGTTGATTTTCCAGGTTAAAAATATATATCTCTAAGTATAAACTACTCACAAACCTTAGGTTACATGGCATTTAATCATACTAAAACTACAGGAACTTAAATATTAAGAGATGTGAAGATAGTAAGATATTTAAAAGATGATTTTTCATAAACATGGACAATAATAATAGGTAATTTAGATATTTTTAATTATATAAATATTATTAGTAATTTTTAACCTGACACTAAATTAAAACCCAAACCAAAATTGAATATAATCATTGCTAATAAAAGCAACAGAATTAATGAATAAATATAACTTCCATATAAATATTGGACAATTTCTAGAATGAAAATTAAACTGATAAAAAATATCAGGGTTAAAACTAGTAATGTTCCCAGTAACTTTCCATGTACCTTTAATCTGAATATAAAGTTGAGCATGTATTCAAAAGAAAAGTGACATTACTTGTAGATATGGTTAATGGTAATCTTGGGATTTATTTGTAAAAAAAATACTATGCTACATTTAAATCTCGGAAATAGAATCTATCATTAACTTGAGGTGCAACGTTGACTCAAGAGCATAATAAATACTGTAGTTTGTAGACATAACTTGAGTCCTATAATTTTTACCTCCATACAATTTACCTTTTACCATACCAAATTTTCATAGCTCCATACAATTTACCTTTTACCATACCAAATTTTCATAGAAGTCCTACTACATTTAGATATGTTCAGCCGGACAGTCGCATTACCAACGCTATTACTTGCTTATTTTAATTTGGGATAAACTTTATAAAGTAACTGATAATAACGAAAATGACTGAATCATTAAAGGGGAAAATATTGTAATAAATTCTGTCATGTCACAATCATCTTACTTCGACGTTAATACTCTATATACATACTACACTGCCCTGATAATCTTAGATGAACTGTTGCCTCACAAGATAAATACTATGTACTGTATTGACTCTTAGAAATATACTATAAAAATAATAAAACTATAAATTAAATTGACTTTTGTTAAAATACCAAAATTGTTAATAAAAACTACACTAAATTTGATAAAATTTATACACCAAAATAAATCTAAAGTCTTACATCACAATCCTTTAACATAAAAATACATTCAGGTACACAGATGAACTGGTATCAGCAAACAATATATAAAATACATTTAGATATATAATGATAATTTATCATTGAATAATAGATATATCTCATTTGATGTTAATGTACCATATTCTGACGTTATAATGACCCTTATGAAACAGGGCCCTTCAATATCAATACTATTATATTACATTAAAAGTAGATTTCTAACTAAAGTTTATGACGAAAGAAGAGATTTTAGTCTTGAAATACTAAGTCCATCCACTTCCTACCCTAATACAACACTATCCAAGCAGGTCTGGGTCTTCAAATGCATCTGGTGCCCACAGGAGCGTAGCTGACACTACCACACAAGAAGGACATGTCTAAGCCATCTCCATCCCTGTTTCATTATGACTCCTCTACATACGGAACTCCCATAATTTCTCTTATGGTCCCATATCTCACACTATCCAGCCACTGGATCCCTAACATTCTTCATACAGATTTATTTTCAAACTTACACCATCTTTAAGATACGGTTTCACTGTAATACCAAAGACTTAGTGATGATGACACTGACAAAAGAAAACACAACTCACCTTCTTGTACTTATGAGGAAAAGTATTTCGTTCTATAGTGTTTTGGGTTGCTCCACGGGTCACAACAGGGAGGCGTCGATGTTCAACAAAGCGCATATAATCCTCTAATCTTGGGAAAGACCCACGTTGGAATAGTGGCAACTGAAAGACGAAAACATTACTAAATACGAGGAAATTCAAGGATATGAGTAAGTTACAGAGTACAACACTCTGAAATCCACATTTCATCATTAAATTTCTCATGAGGGTTAATACTTTATTATAATCATTCTAACCAGACAATGAGCTAATTCAATTAGTTCTCATAGGGCTGGCCTGAAGGCTCTGTCTTTATAAATTAATAATAAAAGTCTGGATTTTATCTATTACAGTGCATCTTATTACAAATTTTGCATCTCAGTTAACTGAAAATGGAGAATCCTCACATAATTTCCTTAAATGATTTGATATCAAAACCTGACATTCGTTGTTAATAATTTTTGGGACATCACACTAATAGTGATTTACTGTTGGTGGAACTTTACACTGTGCACAAATTGAGATTGGATTTTCTGGGCTATTCATCAAATATCAACTAGTCATATTATCTGGGCTAGTCATCAAATATCCATTAGTCATACTAAAGTGATCAATATAGACTTTAGTGGTGGTTTGCTCCTTGTATTGACCAACAACAAATATTAACCAACAACATTAAAGAACACTTAACAGACACGTCCTAAAATGCATCTCATCCAAAAGGTAGCCCAGAAAAAGGCATTACGTAGTAATGTGTTTACTTGATAAGCATGATGTCTGAGAGGTTAAGGTGTTACCATATTATTTCTACAACTACTACTAAATTATTTCCCTGAACGGCTACTGTTCTCCTCCGCGTAAATATATATGGGGGCCTTTCAGCACAGAAAATCCTTTGCGACAAACCTATTCTGTCATCTCCCTAAATCCTTCAGAGAAAACCCTTACCTGAGGTATGTAAGTGAGTCTTGGAGGTGGAGGAAGCTCTGGTGTCAGGGCTGGAGGCAAGGATAAATCGAGGGGCAGCTGGGACCCTCCACCGATGTTTATGTGCAGGCCTGGGACTGGTAAATGCCTGGGATCACCTGTGGCTGCTGCAGCAGCTGCTGCCGCTGCAGCCGCAGCCGCTGCTGCCGCTGTTGGTATTGATGGCATTGAAACATGAGCTGGAGGAACTGCTCCACCATACAGATGACCATACATTCCCGCACCATCACTGAAAAGACATTGACATAGATATAAATACCATTCAGAGTGGGTTTTTACAGAATGAAAAGACCCTTACAGCATTTCTAATTTTGGGTTACAGACTATAATTAAAAATTAGAAAATTTGAAAACCTGTAAGGGTCTCTCACCCTGCAAATGCAACTCCAACTCTCCGCAAGATTGATTTTAAAGAGTTGGCTCAATCTGCACATACTCCTCTACTGCATTAAAATTTATGTATCATCATGAAAACTTGTTATTGCTGACAATTATGGTACTGATCTACCTTGCATAACGAAGGCTCAACTAATGAAATTATTCAGTACTACCTCCCACAAACAGCAAAAGCATGACGGCATATGCCCTTACCACAACAGACACATTTAAAATTTCCCACTAAACACACCATGCCCAGGCAGTTCTGCATAGGTGGTACCCTAATTTTACTTACTCTACAGCAAAATAACCCTAATTTTACTTACTCTACAGCAAAATATCTCCTAAAGCCTCAGGAAAGGCAAAGAAAGATTGTATGGCTCTTGTTAAGATAAGTATACCTTAGTTTAACCAGACAACTGAGCTGATTAACAGCTCCCCTAGGGCTGGCCCGAAGAATTAGATTTATTTTACGTGGCTAAGAACCAATTGGTTATCTAGCAACGGGACCTACAGCTTATTGTGGACTTCGAACCACATTATAGCGAGAAATGAATTTCTATCACCAGAAATAAATTCCTCTCATTCTTCACTGGCCGGTTGGAGATTTGAACTCGCGGCCAGCAGAGTGCTAGCTGAGAACGGAACCCACTCGCCCAACGAAGAACTGTATGGCTCGTGCTTGGTCTCAATGTATAAGTAATTAAGCATACCGATTAAAGCAAATGAAATGAAGTGCATTAGTTCAACATATCAGTATTTACTGTGAGATAATCTAGGCCCAAAAATAATAGAATTGCAGAGCAGCTGAAATCACTAATGCTAAAATATCTTTTTTAGCTGCTCTCCAAAAGTGAAAATGAACAACTCTGCTCACACAGATAAATGGATGCAAGAAACTTGCCATTCCTTTCTTGTTGTTCTTTTAGAAAAATGCATGCAAAACTTGATGCATTTCATTGTACCATGAGGCATCTTTGCAAATCTTTACACTATAGATTGCAACTCTGAATCTGGAATATCCATTAGATGAGCCGAGTATCAAGAAGAAATGGTGCGTGGAAACACATGTCCTAGAGCCTTCAAACGAACAACTCTTTACAAAAATTTGAACAGTAGAATAAAGTGGAAGGGGAGGATGTTGATGAAATCTTGGAATCTCATGAGCAAGATCTTACAAGACATGGAATTTATGCAATTAAAGGTAGTGAAAATAATGAAAAAAAAAAAAAAAATTGTTGAAACATTACAATACAAGAGTTAGCAAAAATTCACTATAGGGTAATTTAACCACAAAATAACTTGTTTCCTGGGGGTGATCTATTAAATTTAAGTTACTGGCTGATGAACAGTGCATCACTGTTCCCACAAAATATAGAGGCTGAGGTGGAAGCAGTACCAGTGGCAGAATGAAGCATGAACAGTATGAGCTTCCTGGATCTTGAACATTACAACTCCAATGGAACTTGGATTTCAACACCAATGTAAATACTTACAAGATATCATAACAAACATGTCTGGGGACAACTGGACTGTGGCTTTATATAATCAACGGGTTTTTGATGGAACAAAGTTTTATAATTCCCTTTTGAATTCTATATGGGGTCACATACATACTACCAAAGGAAAATAAAAACATTCTGTGCCGAATGATATGCTGATAATAGAAATAATTTCAAGGATGTCTTGGGAACAAGTCATGCTCCTGATGGCTGCATTATTTAAACCTTTTCAAAATATAATAAAAATTATTTTTCATGGTTATTTTTTTTTTAAATGTGTTTATAATCAAGTCACAAATGAGACGCACTAACCTGTGTGCTGGGGTACTAGGCATTAGTACATCCATTCCCATGTGATGATGCAAGTGCTGTGCTGGTGCATGAGCAGCGCTGTGCGCTGCGTTCGGAGGCGTCGACTGAATGTCCATCGGTGTTGCAGCCGGAGGTGTCGTACTTGGCGGCGGAGCTGGCTGGTCTGCGTTTGCTGAGGTAGATGAAGATTGAGAAGTGGCAACTTGATGAGGTGTGCTGTGTGAAGCTACAGTAGTGACAGGTGCGCCGGTGTGGTTATGCTGATTGACATCCTGTGGGAGAGTGACTGGCCTTGCGAGAGCTGGGGCGATGGGTTCTCGCAAGCGAGGGTCCATCCGCCGTCTCTGGATCTCCTGAAACCGTTGCTGACTGTGCCATATCCTTTGATGAAGGGGATTCAACCTTGAGATAGATGGGTGCGCTGGGTAGGAGGCAGTCGTAGCTAAACTAGTTGGGGGATATGGGGGAAACAGAGGATGAGCAGGAAGAGCTGAATAATATAACGGTGATTCTGGTGGATAATAGTGGTGGTGGTGGTGGTGATGTCCTAAACCGGGGGTGATACTGTGATGATGATGGTGATGGTGATGATGGGGTGAGTGCTGTGGGTAAACACATGCTCCGTAGCAACTTCCACGATGGTCCATGGTGTAGCTGGCTGTACCACTTGCGCTGAGTCCAATGGAGCCCAGTGTTGGGCCATTTTGGCAAGAGCATGGTGTATTCTGTGCAGGCTCTGAATTATGATGACCCCTACACATGCCAACACCAGTACTTGCCCCTGCTGCTGCTGCTGCTGCTGCTGCTGCGTGGGCATTATGAGCCGGTAATCTAACCATTAAATGGGGCATTCCATATCCACTTGAAGAAGCAACTGCACAAGACGATGACGTTGACGATGACGAAGGAACCTGATGTGTTGTAGGTGCAGCTTGGGGTGTTGGACCAGTAGTAGAAACAAGTACTTCATCATCACTTTCGTTTGTTAGGTCAACAACATCGACAGATCGATTTCTTCGAACTGCACGATGAACACTCACTACCTCAATGCATGAATCTGTATCGGAGTCTGAATCTGATGATGAAACCCAGTCAAGCTGCAAATCTGGTGCAGTGGGACCATCATCAACCTTAGAATGTCTGGTGTTGCGAACAGGTAAATGAACGTCTCCATCTTCATCTTCACTGTCGTCATTTTGATGCAGAGTGTGTGTACTTCCCCAACCGTTACGACGAGGCTCCATTCGCCCTCGCTGACTCTTTCCGCGGCTACCTTCAGCACCAGCGCTGTGGACACGTTTCCTTCGAACTTCATTGTCCCCGGTGTCACAACTAGTGCTCCCTCCTGATGATGAGGAACCTGAGCTGCTAGAGCTGCTGCTACTGCTGCTGCTGCTGCTACTACTGCTGCTGCTGCTGCTACTACTACTACTGCTGCTGCTGCTGCTGCTACTAACAGTTCCACTATTGCTATGATTGCTAATGCTACTACTGGCATCACCTCCCATTGTAACGTCACTCAGCAAACTTAGATGATTGTTGACGTTTTGTGAGTATCCCTGACTGTCAGAATAATCAGGAGTTGGTCCGTAAGTTGCTGTAGCAGTACTACTAAAAGCGAGACCAGAAGGATTACTACTGAAATCCATGGGTGCTTGTGTGTCCCCATATGCAAGGGGTGCACTGGATGCTTCAACATATGAAGCATTATCCACCTTGGATGAGGTAGGAGGCCCAGCAGGCAAAGCAGAACCGGTACCAGTTCCAGCATACTGTGGTGAACTGGTGGCACTTAAGCTTCCTAAAATGTCATAGTATTCATCTGGAGAACGAAATGGCTGGGGTCCACCATAAAGCCACCACTGCCAGACGGCAGGGGCACGTCATCCATCGCCTGTAGATGTTCTGAAGGAAAGCTGGGGTAGTATGTACCCCGTAAACCACTACTACCTCCACGATCCAATTTCACAGACTCTGTTCCACAGCGTTGCGCACTTTCTTCACTGCTACATCCAATCTCACTTATTTCTGTCAATGAAAAACCAAGAAAAAAAATTAAGATTCCTTAATGAACATGACATGGATACCAAAAATATATAAAATTTACATTCATCTATATGCTACATAAATCCATACCCTTTACTTTTGCCCAGTAGGTGAGGTGGGAGGGGGATCTAATTACTAACTACTTTTTTTTCAATAACGAAGTGATTAATGCCAGATGAGACCTACTTACTAGGGAAAAGTCTCAACCTATAATGAAAAGTCTCCTTTCAAACTTTGTACTAGGTGTATATCTTAACAAGTCATTAAATGATTACACAAAATCCATAAAAAGGTCTGTATTTTGCATCTTTTCATGGAACAGCAATGATCCTTTCAAATTTTTTAATTGCCAGTTCTTGAGATTTTGACGTAAACCTGTCCCTGAAAATGAAAAGGCATAGAAATCTTGTAGCAGAAGTATCTACCACTCTGATGACATTTGCAAACTTATTTGATTCAATAATGCCGCAACCAAAGCACCATGCTAGAATAACACTCAGAGAGAAGTAACTGTTACTCGGGTGAAAACCTACTTGCTCAGCATAACAGGCAACTTTGAGCATGGTCAAAATGGACACTATCAAGCAAGACTTTTATTCATATTATCTTTCAGGCTAAGATCATCAAGACAGCACAGGGAGAAGGAGGCCATCCACGCAATTTGTGCACAGCAGTGATATCATTCTATAAGCATTTTTCTTCCCAGTTCCATTACTGGCAGTTCAGCACCTTGACTGACTGATTAATTTACAAACATGGACCCCACAAGGACAGAAAATATTCTATTTTCCCAAAGGCTTATCAGTCTGAATTTACGGGGATGTTGTCTCTTCACCCCTTAACATAAGCCATGAAAACTGTATTATGTAAATAGAAAAAAAAAAGGTTTCCTATGAAGGTTCACAACAAAGTTTTCTGTTTAAATTGAGTTAACTGAAGCAATGCTGTATACTGAATTTTTACAACTTCAATTTTAGTGAGGTTATTTTGTGGGCTCAGCTATTATTTGTTGGAAAGGATAGCCAAAACTGCAAACTCAAGCGGCTAGCAAGAAGACACATTTGTCTGAAGCCTCCCTCAGGGAATCATACAGTGCCTGGGTGATATTTCAGGGAATGAGAGTCAAGAGTCAATTCCACGGGGCAAGACTGATTCAAGCTCCTCATAAGCATGAAAACCTCACCCAAATCAGTCAGATCATGCCAAAAGGTAAGTGCTGTGCAGCAGCACTTCACTGTAGGAACAAATTAGAATCATGTCTAACTGGAAGTAGACAAGGAACTACCAATTTCTCTCTCCAATCAGGCGAGACCCCTCAAACAACACAACCACAAAATAAAGCTCACTTTGCCTGGCAGACATCTACCATGGAATCTACTGTGAACTTCCTGACATCTGTGCAACTCTGCAAGAAAAGCCTGATGGTACCTCAATGGCTGCAGCTGCTTGAGCATCCTGGGCCATAGGGGTAACACTCGATGCCTCAATGAAAATTTCCAACAGATCAGGATACCAGCTGGCCTTTGGCCCAAGACGAGCCACCATGGTCAACCTGAGACCAGGAGTGACCAACTTAACAAATCAGGTTGAACAGGAAGAGGCATAGATATCTACACTGTCCCAAGGGTGTTGAAAGGCATCCTCAAAAACACAGGTGTCCATCACTGGATAGCAAAACACTGGGAATTTTCCATTTAGCTGTGTGGAGAACAGGTTCATTACCAGTATTCCCCAAACCTCATATGCCCTGCCTACCATGCGTGGGTGCGAGGACCACTTGTCCCTGTGACCTACCTCTGGCAATTGACCTAGTCTACTAATACATTCCAATGGCACAAGATCTATCTAGCTGATGGTTATCTACATTTCAGATACGTGGGCATTAGCAATGAGAAGAGGAAACTCTAAGGTGGTGTGACAATAAATTGCAGTAGTATACTGAGATGCACATCGTTTACTATATTAATAAATTCATATTAAAATTGAAGTTGCTTCAAGATTTTTTCCAAAAGCTTTAAAATAAGACTGAGATGATTTAGGCTATGTGTTGAGGAGGGAGAAGCAGTGAATCAGAGAAACAACAAACATGGAAGAAGGATGACACCTAGTGAGGTGAGATAATCAAACAGAAATGGATTAGTTGAACCCCGCCAATTGAAGATTTAGACAATGTTAAAAAAAAGAATGGAGATAATTTATCATTCTAATTCCAAAAAGAACACCGAAAACTGGTAAAGATGAATGACAACGAACGAATAACAACAAAAACAGTAATTATTTTCCCATAAAAGTTTTGCAAAATTATATTAATAAAAAAATCAACATTTTCTATTTCAAAAGTACGTGTATCAGCCGCACTGCTAACTTACCAGAATGATAGATGTGTGTTACAGGCGTGAGGGAACTGTGTGTGTGTGCCACACTAGGAGGGTGGTGACCAACGGTACTGACAGACTGATTTGGTGCAGCCTGGCCGACACCTTTCGCTTGTTGGTCCCACAGCTGTGATGATCGACCGGGGCTCACCACTGGCTCACCCATCAGCCTTGGTGCTGTAAAAATAAAGCCAAGGAAATAAATAATACAAAGTGGAAATTTGTAAAAGGGAAATTCATCTGCACACAATCTAATTTCAGGCCTTACTTATCTAGTTTAATTTCAACTACACCTGGAGATTAGTTCCACACGTTCAACTGGGTTGTGATATTGCAGAGCAGTGACACCATTTTCACAACTGAGGTCCAATTGAAAGGCAAAGGTTTCTTGCTTTAAAGGGTGCATTGGTACATTTGGAATCAATCCCTATTTTGTTTTTGTATTCATATAAATCTTTAAGTGTTCATGTCTACACTGGATGCTACTCAAGTTTCAATGCTTCAAGTCCATTATGATTAGACATCTACAAGTCTTCAACTTCTGTGAAGTTATGAAACCTGCCCTAAGTTGGTTTATGTGGCCATACTTGGCAAAATGTGGAGACCATCCTAGTTAGTGTAAGTCTATAACTGGTCACTCAATATTGCAGATAATGTATGCAAGGTGTTGGTATTTCTTTGTTTAAATGCTCTTGCAAATGTTAGTTTGCTATCAATCTCAGTGTAAGTACACCACGTTAGATTGTCAAGAGACGACGACGGCCAGATCTCTGACTTAAGAGTGATTTATCGAAATGGATACTGCCTGGAATCAACATAGTTTGAAAATTTGCAATTTCATACCAGACTGACAGAGGCACCCAAAAGCAAGTTTTCCCACTGAATCCCCAGATATTTGTTGGATAAAAGGGTAGGGGAAAAACAAGTGGTTTGCACTATCCATGATTATGAAAAAAGTATTAAACACAAGGCAAAGTAAAAAGAAAATATATGGTCATGTATCTGGTAAGAAATTAGTATCCAGTAACCATTTACTTAACTGTACTCAAGTTCAATATGTAGGAGTACTGTACGTCCAAATGCAATCAAAAGCCTAGCTGTGGGCTAGGACACCACAAAATCCTATCTTAACCTTGGATATCTTGTGCAACTGCACATTAACTTAAAAAAAAAAGTGTATAGAATCTCTATAATATATAAAGTATACATTAATACTGTACAAAATACATACAGTACATGTATAAAACACGACATATAATAAAATGACATTTAGGCAAGTAAAATAAATGTCTTGCCAAGACCTTTGTTATGACAATCTGGCCTTATCAGACTACATATTCATGATCATGTAAAACACACATACACTCACTCACTCTCTCTCTCGCTCTCCATATGCAATGTAAGTAGTGCTTATGTGTAACTACAATACATTATAACATCCTGCCCTTTTATTCATATTGTGTCAAATTTTTTTCGTAAAATCTAAGCGTGGTGAGTGTGTATGATTCAGACCACATAATTTCCTCTGAAACTGAACTCTCCAAGGTCAGCAAACAAAGCATTATCCAAAAGAGACCGAGTCTAATCTGGATTCCTACGAGTCCTGTTCTCTTCGTGATACAAAATATCAATACTGATAATTTGCAAATCTCATTCATATCTTTATTTGCCCATGATTCCTGTGTCTCGGACTCTTGGACTGGTGAAAATGCATTTCTCTACATGACTACAGAAAAGAATAAGTAATTACACTGAACTATAGCCTGCTGAACTTGGCTGATCTTTCGAGAAATCTGGTAATGGTTCAAGACATGATCATCATCATTAATCACATTAACGTCAATTAAAGTTTCTTGTCACATTTTTGGGTTTACAAATCACCACTACAAAGTACAAAAACAAAAAGCCCAAAAATTTCCACATGCTAAAATATGAGGCTAATGGAAACTGATTTTATTCAATTTCAAACTTCATACCTAACTCTACTTCTAAATTAGAATATTTTATATTTACATAAAACTAGTACAAACTTCAAATAAATAATTATATTAGCATAAACAGGTCACCTTACGTGGCCTCTTGGTATAAAAAAAAACCCTCGATTCATGCAATAGAAAATATTTTGTGACTTCCAAGACAACTGGATCTGAAAATTACTGCAATATCAGGAACTACCGTAGTTTTGTTTTCCCCTGTTGATAAAGAACTAGTGAAGCTATAGGAACTCTGTAAACATAATGCAATTTTGGAAATAGCCAACTTAATTTCAGAATCACAGGCCTAATGCATAGTAAATAATGGAATGCATCCCTGGTACTTACTCATATAGTTTCATAACTACAAAAATAGTTTTAGTGATTAAAATGCTCTCTAAAATTATGAGGGGACATTTGATCCATACTCATTCACGGTTCAGTAAATGAAATATGAGGGGGTCGCGGAGTGTTCATCTGATCTTCACATCCTGACCTCAATGTTGCAGATTTATATTGGTGCTTCCCTATTGATCAATTTAAGAGTACAGTACTGCCAATGAAGAAAGGGTTTTTGGGTGCCTCAGTGGTTAACCTGGTTAATACCATCAATAACTGGTGTAGAGTCACATGGAATAGTTCAGTATTGATGTCAGGTCAAGCTGAATGCTGGTACCAACGACTGCATAAAATTCTAAAACATCAGCCTACTCTCTCATTTAACACCGACTACTGCGGTCCATATGGTTTTGTTTTCGGCAATACCCCCTACCCCATTTGCCTGTCTACCAACTGTTAGTGGTCCTGTCTCGTGCAATGAAAACGTACCAGTGCAGTTCGACCTAATCGTTTTTTTATCTTCCCAACCAAAAACCCTGTTTTTCCCTGTAATAGTTGCAAGTTAAGTGCAGCCCATAGGGAAAGGGGAAACAAAAGGGTATGAATTGTTTCCCCAACAATTCTATTTATAAGCAAAGAACAGGGCAACAAATAAAAAACTATATCCTGTGTTTGGGCTAAAAACAAATTTGTCATGCATATACTAATCACAATTTTTTGATGAATCAAAGAAAAGGGTTCAGTTATATTTTGGAAGACTCCAGCCACCTCCCACATTGCAATTTAAATCTTTCTTGGGTAAAACACATCACAACAATAAATGTCTTCTCAACATCTAACCTTTGTAAACGCTTAAAGAAAAATAATTAATCAAATTATGAAATAACGTACGACAATACCGGCCCCCAACCCCCTCCTTAGCTAAAAACAGCAAAATTGTAACCAGTAAACATCACTAGGTTATGTTAGGTTGGTACTTTTGGATTCTTTTAGTGCCCTATCATTTTCTAGCCATTTCTGCATGAAAAACCCAAAATGGTTCTCCATGCAAAAATGACTGACTAGAATCTTCTGAAAAATTACCAAAGGTTCTATGCTGACACAAGGATTAAGACTATGAGCTATGCTAGCCCCTTTCTGTGTATTAGAAAACTAATGGAGCACCCCAAATAATTGCCCTACTACCAAAGCACAGTAACCTAACCCAATAGAGCACAGGCTAACAACACAGCAAAATATCTGCACACTTCTTTCTGTCAAGCGTGATGTCACACTGAGCAGGTCCTCAGCCACAGCCAGGTCGGGCACCCTAGGACAAGTTAGGCTAAGATGCACCCCTATTCAAATAGATGCTCAGTGTTTGACCTGGTTTTTGGCAGGCCGTGAACCCCTCCCCCGAAAAAACATGCATGACTTCAGCACCTCATCCCATAGGGCCACTTCTAAAACAAAATCAGCTCTTAAAAAGGAATTTTCGTTCAGCACCACCTCTCTACCTAACTTCAAACAAATGGTAGGGCTAAGAAATAGGTCTGCATGGGGTATTACTTTGGAAATTGCTTTTTCTTAAAATATTTTGGTTGCTCATCGAGAATTCACTGTTATTTTTTGTCGGTCGACTGTAATTAACCTCAGAAGTTGTATGCTGGCCATCCTGGAATGCTATCATGTATGGGCAGTGTTATAGGGGAGCTTTTGGTAAAAAGTGGCGTTTCCTTCACCTTGGGGGGTCTCTGCCCCCGACTCAGTAACATGGCCTGCTAGGTTAGGTTATGTTTTAGGTACGTTAGGTTAGTATAGTTGCTTTTATAATATCCCTGATGAATTTCACATATGTGCAATACTATAGGGGAGTTTTTAGTAAAAAGTGGCGTTTCCTTCACCCCCCGGGAGGGGTCTCTGCCCCTGACTAAATAAAAAGGCCTGCTAGGTTAGGTTAGGTTATGTTTTAGGTACATTAGGTTAGTATAGTTGCTTTTATAATAACCCTGATGAATTTCACATATGTGCAATACTATAGGGGAGCTTTTAGTAAAAAGTGGCGTTTCCTTCACCCCAGGAGGGGTCTCTGCCCCCCTGACTAAGTAACAAGGGCTGCTAGGTTAGGTTAGGTTATGTTTTAGGTACGTTAGGCTAGTATAGTTGCTTTTATAATAACCGAAGACTTGTGCATGCTCGAAACCATTCCATAACAACAACATGGCAGTCGGGTCGTTCTCCCAACACTTTCCCCCCAACCCAAAATCCCGTGTTCCCAAAGTGTTCCCAACCAAGTTGGGTAGTTATGAGGTTAATAATAATAAATAAAAATTAACCGACGATAATCACCACCACCTCCATCTGCAACACTGCGAATAGAGGAAAAATTGATTTTCAAGGTAATAATTCGTGCAGAGCTGTTTCTTAGAAATACCCAAACAAATTTATGGGGTAATATGCTACGACGGTTTTTTTTTAGGCCTAAGCCTATAACAGAGATGGGGAATAATAGCCTATAGGCCTATATGAAGTAAGATTTGATTTTCCTTCAGGAATTTTTAGGACCTAATCAGGGGAGTGGATTTTTAGGACCTAATCAGGGGGATATGTCTAAAACCATACAATGTAAAAGAACAAATTAAAAACATTAAACTACGTATACGTAAAGCTTAGGCCTATGGAAATAAAAAAAAAATACTTATGGCAATTAAATAGAGAAAACAACCACCTGGCTGAGACGACCTCCCCTAAACAGCTTAAAATAAAGAGAAATAATAAATTCCTGGCGCAACGACCGTCAAAATAAGGCGACACCCATTTAAAAAAAGAAAAAACCCGTAGGCCTAAGTGACACGAAACCCCGTAGCCGAAGTGAACGTAAGGGAGGATTTGACAAGTCCGACTTTGGCCCTCCCCCCTGCGGGGAAAAACACCCTTCGGAGGCGAATCCCCCTCACCACGAAATAAAGACGGGACGACCGGCGACGTGAGAAATTAACCGCGGCCTCGGCGGAGGAGCAGGGCGAATTCCATAGGCCTAAGAAGATGATCAATGACAACTTTAATATCTCGGGGGGGTTTTTTTTCCTGGACGTACACAAACACGCTCCTCTTACGCCTCTTCCCCGCCTCCTCACGCACTTCTTGCACGCACAGACGCACTCAACAGACACGGTCGGGGCGGAATGCGGTGCCGAGGGGCGACTTACGATGAGGTTTGACTTCTGGATGTATAAAATAAATCAAATGGTAAAATATAGCCTTCCTTTCGCCATTATTTTTCTCTCTTCCCTGACCTCCAGCGGTGATCGCCGAAGTCTTTGAAACGGACGGGGCGCTGTGGTTAATGGGTCGCTGTCTTGGTTTGTCTGTTATTTATGGCACGAGGAGAGGCCTGCTTACATTTTACACTATAAGCGATTTTAATAGAAAGTCTTCACAGACATGGCGCACAAATAGAATTCCTATTTTCCCCTCCATGTTATTAGTTGAAAATTGTTGGAACTCCTGGGGAATGCTTACCCGTCCCATAATGCTTATGTATATGGAACTTAGACCGGACTTTTTAAAACAATGTCAATATTTTAAAGCCAAAAACGAACGAAATAACTCATAAAATGCAACGTAAACTTAAGATAAAACTGTATGTCACTGTTTGCGAGTCTTTACGTCGACCGCAGACATTCCATATAACTTCGAGATCGAAATTTACCTCGGCTCCGTCTATGACCTTTGACCTTACAAAGTTTTTTTTTAATGGACACTTGAAAGAATCCGCACATTTCTTCATTATCATATACCTGTCATCGATGCTGAGAGGGGGCGCACGAATATTTTCCCTTTAAAGACTGCCGTACGAGCGAGGACGAGGTGTAAAAGGGAAAAATTCGGCCACAGTCCGTGTGAGAACTGGCATCTTGTCAAGGGAATGCCTCCTTGACCAAGTACATTTTACACTTGCCGATGCCGGTGTGGGGAACATATTTACCTTAAGGGAACGCTTATATCATTTATGTGTTTAATATGCCCAAAATTATCCTTATAAAGCTATCAGCAACACATCAACGTTTAATCCTGGAGGGCTCCCATTTCAATGAAGGTCGTAACACCTTTCCAAGGTCAAAACCATACCTTGCCACCGCAAAGCAAAGCGGGTTCAAGATTTTATAGGTCATGAAAACTGAAAAATGATTCCAACATAATACTTTCCTTTCAACAATTTAGCAAGCATCTTTTATGGCGATAAACATCGTTAAGGTGGAAGTAAACAATCTGGAGTATGAACAAAACAATTTGATCACGAATATAACCAAGGGTTTCTCGCGTAACACGAAACTTATTACAGAGATTAATAATGCGAATGTACACCAGTTTACGTTAAGCTAAGTCTAGATATTAATACACCAGTCTACGTTAAGTTAGGTCTAGATATTAATACACCTATCTACGTTAAGTTAGGTCTAGATATTAATACACCAGTCTGCGTTAAGTTAGGCCTATAATAGATATTACTACGCCAGTCTACGTTAAGTTAGGTCTACATATTAATACACCAGTTTAGCTGTAAATGGCCTCCCTGCCTTATGTCAATTGGTATTCCTATTAATCGATGATATTTCCAAAGTCTAGGGTATACTCCTTCCACGCTTTGGGAATGACAAAGCCTAGAATCGTCTTCTATATTTTTCGCCAGTCATCTGTAAAGGGCGTCAAATTAGGCGTATTTTTTCTTTATATATAATATGATGATCTTGACACTGTCTGCCGAAATATTCTCTCATGATTTAGTCAGGTTCATTGCTTAAAAAAAAAAGTATTTATTTTCACTTCTCTGGCGTTTCAACTATCAAACGGTTCCATTTAGTTAAGTTTAAACAAAATGAAACCTTTTTCTTCTGGAAGCATCATTGGTGTTGCCTATTAACTTCATGTCTTGGACAAATCATAGTTTTTTCGAATCGTTACGTTTGCGGAGATATTCGGCAAGATGTGAACCCCTTTTTTTTTTTCCTAATCCCTTCTGATAACCTTGACATCGGCCCTCTACGTATCTTTTTTGTTCTTTATCCACCACAGGGATGATCCTTCTATTGACCTTGTCAATTTCACTGCAAAATAAATACAAAATAAACAAATAAATGGTCCAATCAACAGCCTTATCCACATCTCTTCTCTAGGTCTTAACACTAATGACATGGCTATCTCTTTCCTACCAAGGTCCAAAGCAAGACTTCGAACACTTGTTTCCTGAGCTAAGAGACCTCTGCCTAACCATGTGACACCCGCTAGGCCATAAACTCCCACATATATTTAATACTGATTATTAGCGCGTTAGAAAAGTGTATACTCTGCCCTACCTTCAGGTTTATTTTCTTATCTATTCCTTCAAAGTAAAGTCGAAATCTAAAAATCTTTATTTCTAATACTTTTATAAAAACCCCTCTCTTTATTTCTAATACCTTTATAAAAAGCCTCTCTCTTTATTTCTAATACCTTTATAGAAAGCTCTCTCTCTCTCTTTTTATTTCTAATACCTTTATAAAAATCCCTCTTTTTTTATTTCTAATACCTTTATAAAAAAACACTCTCGACTTTTTCTTAGGAAAGGATTCTTGCACTTCATATCCGTCAAGTAAAACAAAATCCTTCGCTTTAAAATGAGGCATTTCAGTACATCCTCATTCGTTGAGTGTTCTTTAGTTAACTGAACTGAATATAGGGTCTAGGCCAAAAGCCAAGCACTGGGACCTATCAGGTCATTCAGCGCTGGAAAGGAAACAGAGTAGGTAGGTTTTAAAGTTGTAACAGGAGGAAAACCTCGCAGTTGCACCATGAAATAACTGTTATAAGAGGGTGGATAGCAAGATGGAAGAAAGATAATATGAAAGGAGATACAGTAAAAGGAATGAAAGGGGTTGCAGCTAGGGGCCGAAGGGGCGCAACAAAGGACCTTAAGCAATGCCTACAGTGCACCGCATGAATTGCACTGACGGCACTAACCCCTTACGGGAAATGTTATGGGAACAGCATTTTACTGTGGACATCAACAAACATAGACTTTATTTAGATTTTACTTATTTAAAAAAATTTAATACGTGATTTTAAGGTCTTTCTGTTCACATAAGAAGAAAATTACAACATATTACTGACCTCAGACGAGCACACGTATGCACAGAGAGAGAGAGAGAGAGAGAGAGAGAGAGAGAGAGAGAGAGAGAGAGAGAGAGAGAGAGAGAGAGAGAGAGAGCTTGTCTTTGAATGTAGGACTAAAACCTCATTGTAGATACAACACGACCTTAAGATTTTGAGGCCAGTAAGTGGATTATGACATTAAATTGCTGTGGACCCGTGAAATTCCTCTAGAAGACCCCCTCCTGAGGTCACAAGGTCAGCCTACTTACCCATAACGTGAAGGTCAACCGACAGGCGCCATACAAACAAAAAAAATTTGGTCAACAAAGGATTAAATGACGTCAGACCTACGTCAGCCTCATCAGAGAGGTATTCAGTTACTCTCAATATGTCTGGCGTGTTTTTGCTACCGCCATAATTAATCGAGTTACTTCTTTTGACAAGAAAGGAGTAAACGAATTCAGTCTACTACTGCAATAATTAATTGTACTATTTCTTTTGACAAGAAAGGAATAAACGCATTCAGTTCTACGTTTGCCCCATCAGAAAGGCATTTAGCATGTCTGAATACTCCTGGAGTGTGATTCTACTGCAATAATAAATACAACCTCTTATTTTCACAAGATATGCGAGCGGTAGTTTTTTGTGGCATGGATGTCCAAAAGAGATTGAGCCCATGGTATCGCTAGGCCTAGTTAAATCTCACAAAAAAACAAACAAATTTCCTTTGTCGGCCAACCACGTGTTAGCCCAAGAATCTGCGACGACGGCTACTATTGTTTACTGTTTACTGTTTTTGTTTTTCCTAGGGTCCCATTCCACCGACGGCGAGCCCGTAAACTGAATTCACCATAAAAAAAGTAATGTAGACACATTTTGGATTTTTTTTTTTTATAATAAGGCATATTAACAGTAAAATCTATTACACTGTTACAGCACTAAGAAATAAGAAAAGTCTTCAATTTTCTTGAACGACTTGATATTTTCAGTCCTAATAAATAAAATATATTCGCTTCTGCAGTTCAACTGTAAACACAATCATTGTATCCCCTGAAAATAACTTAAAACTATATATATATATATATATATATATATATATATATATATATATATATATATATATATATATATATATAGTGTAGTGTATTTTATATATTTACATAAATGAGCATCTCAATCCAGAGAGTGATCGCTTCCCGTATACCGGTGTCGCAACTAATATGGTCATCGACGATACAATTTAGTCTAAAACACAGATACCCTCACCGTCTTCCGGCCTACTTCATTTCGGTTTCAAAATGCAAAAACACTTACTTTGTCAGCCTTTAAGTTATATCTTAACGCACGAATATTAATTAGTTTTATTTTTGACGAGAGCAACTGAAATCGCCATCTTAAAACTTGGCTTTTGCTTAATTTTTTGTTTGACAGAATGGTGCTGAAACAAATTGAAATTGCGGCAAAAATATCAATATTTAAGATGGTTCCAGTAGGCTTACCAATGCGTCTTCTACATCGGGCGCAGCGGCGCCGTGGAGTCAGCTGTTTTGGCATCTGCCCTTTCCTACTTTCCCGCCGGTGTCTGGAACGCTTGTAGGACGCTCTCTGTCCTGTACAGTCCTGAATAATGTCCTTGAACTATCCTTCGCACTCCACCACAAAACAGAAGAAGCCAGGAATCGACAGTAACTTCTTCTGTCACTACAACCGTTCAAAAGTGACCTAAGACTGGCAACGTGGGACTTTAGTCGACCTTTGATACCCACTCCACGCACTAATGTCTGCTTTTAACCTCGTGTTCTGGGACTGGGTCCTGGCCTTTGAAAGACCAGCTTACTGCTGGCCTTTTCGTTGGCCCGGGCAATTAGCCAATCACATTCGTTCTGGGAGGGGGTACCCTTGAAAAATCTGTCTAATGTACGATAACTTTATAAAAAACAACAAACATTTTTTCGTAAATGTCCGCATTCAAATTTTAATATAATAAGCTACAGTCGTATTGATTTAAATTTGAATTTAAATGTAACATAACAATGCTTTATGAAATCAAGTATATTCAATAGCTAAGAAACTGAATGGTTAATGTTTTGAAGGGAAAATGTGAACGATGTACGATAACTGACTTGAAGATCGAAAATCTACATCACAGTCTCTTCTGTAAAAACGTGCGCGTGCGCATAGAGAGTTCAACACGAGTTCTCGAACGCTGAAGAAGTTTGATTCGAACTTGAAGAAGTCTTGTTATCTTGTTATACCCAACTCTGAGGGTGGAAGTAGGAAGCCTAATTCTCCTTACAAGTTTTTCTTGCGTTCGCAGATGTAAAAGAATAAGTAATGACAGAATTGTATGCTATTTTCAAGATGCCGTTATTGGGCGAATGACAGGACTCCAGGATAAAACAAAACATGGAAATTTTATGACCGGGTTATGATACCCCATACGGACAGAGGCTGAGAGCTCGAAACAGATTATAATACGTTTACGGGAGACTGGTACATCTCCAACTGGCTCCATATTTGTTTAAAAAATGGAACAAGTGTAGTTGCAAATATAAGGGTCAACCTATCGGTCATTCTTTCAAACGAATAACGTCTATCTAGGCTGAGGAATTCTTTTCCTTCTTCTTCTCCAATTACTGACGCATTCAAGTTAGCTTCTCTTGAAAAGCACCTTTGTAGACACTAGATTCAAGTAATCTGGGTCTATAGATAACATGTTAGTCTTTGTCTTTATACTATAAACAAACAAACACACGCGCACGCACACGCACAAACACACACACACACACAGTTAACGTCTGACAGATCGAGACCACCTATTCAGTTAATCTAGGGGAAATCGGCAAAAGGATTATCCCAGTACAGGGGCTTGACACTGTTCTCAGAGGTCGAAATCCCCCCAAAAGAAGAAGAAAAAATCCCTCTTCCTTCCAGGTGGTCATTTGACAAGTACCAGCTCAGCAATCCCACAATCATTTTATGAAGATCAGCAAAGACCTGACTGCTCAATCGATCCGTGTTTCTTTTTGTTCTTCCACGCGCTGTAGAATTCTCTTTGTTTTCCCCCGATTCATTCAAGCTATGTTTGTCCAAAAGGCGTGTCCAGGATCCAGCTCCGGATCTATTCCTTATTCGGGAACTCTCAGTTTTTCCCCCCAGTCTACACCACCCATATTATTTTCCACATTCTTCGACTTGTTTCGTATCGGCCGGGATTTAACGAAATGTCAAATGGATTAACCGTTGCTGTCGACATTCCCCTAACAGTAGTAGTAATAAAAATGCCTACCGTTGGTCTAAAATGGCAAATACGATGAAGAGTCCGCACACATTCTTGGACACTGACTAGAATAACTGCCTCCCTGACTGTTTTTTAAACTGATGATACAACTTTGATCACGGACGCCTGAAGCGTGTTATCAACCATCAGTAAAATGTACCGCAAAAAGTAAATTTCCGCTGAAACCATTTGCACAAAATATTAATCTGATTCATGCACCCTCTTATATTTTTTTAGTCATACAATAGTACAGAAAATAATCAGCTTGCGTCACGAGATTCGTATTTTGACAAACACTGAAACGCACTTTTCTTGAAATATTGTTCGGGAAAGCAAGACGATGAGGCACATTATAACGAGAGAATAATAACAAAAACTATTTAGCATATAATTCACCACAATAATAATGCCGTCACTGCTACCACTTGACTCAAAAAAGCAAAACCTCTAAGTTGTTACACGTTTTTCAAACAAACTTTTGAGAAGTCTACTACAGGAATACTATACCAGTTTTGTTGCTGCTACTGTTCTCGATAGTTTTACTACCACTACTGCTGCTATTACTGCCACTACTACTGTTACTACTGCTACTATTACTACTACTAAAACGATAACATTGTTCCTCATAGCTCTACGATCTAGTCTACACAACACATTCTTTTAAAAGATTAAAAGCTAATTCGACGCGTTCACAGAACTCTTGTGGCAACATACCAAGAAGAGCACAGAAACATTTTCTTCCTAAAATATTGATTTTAAAATCAAATATCATATTCTTAAACTATTTGGGATAATAAATAAATAGCGCTGTCACACCAACACTTACTGAAAAAGCATATACTATAAAAAATCTTTATTGAGCATCATATAAAAACTGCACATTTGGCATTTTGAACAAAGAACTGGAATACAGTATAACAATGAAAATTACAGTTGTACACGAACACTGTTTTTGGCAATATGGAAGACTCCTTTGTAGCTGGTCAGTGTGCAACAAACAGCTCCTTCTCCATGGGCTTCTATTATTTTGATAAAAGTCTGAATAAGCTTAAAAATTAGTTAACACAGAGGCCAAGGTTTCAACTTATAGTGAATATCAGATGTTCATCAGAAAGGAGATTCATGGTCGATAATATTTTTAATGTGAGATGACTGCTGGCATCAACAAGTCCCAAAGAAAACACGAAACTTCTCACAGTAATCTACTAAGCCAGATCTTCTTAGGGAAGCTTCTTAAAAGTCCTTCGAGGTCATTCATGAAGCTCTTTCAACATACAATACCCTTATTTACAGAGAAGCCTCACGGTTCAGCTTCTTTCTTGGAGGGAAAGGGCGCTGATTCCACACTGTAAGTCAGAGAAGAGGATGCGAACTGCATCCCAGTGTCTACAGGCAACTCTGGTGTGGCGGTCCCTCGTACATGTTACAGATCTGACTCTTGAACGCGAGGAGAGACACTCGGAGCTGGTAGTTGTCGTAATGCTGAAACAAAAAACAGGCAATCGTTTACGAAGAAACTGAATTTGAGAGAGTCTTAAAACAATATAGTACAGGGTCGTCCAACCCCATGCCCGTGGGCCAAAAGTGGCCCGTTTGATTTTGAAAGTGGCCCGCTAGAGAAAAATATGTAAAAGTATACATACGAGTACATGCACACAGGTGACCCGTATGACTTTTTTTTTTCAAGAGTGGACCTCAGACTAAACAAAATGGACGGCCCTGCATCTCTGTTTAGGCTCTTTGAGGTCATTCAGCGCTGGAAAGGAAATTGAGAGTAGGCAGGTTTGAAAGGTGTAACAGGAGGAAAACCTCAAAGCAGTTGCACTATGAAATAATTATTAGGAGAGGGTGGATAGCAAGATGGAAGAGAGATAATAAGAATGGAGGTACAGTAAAGGGAATGAAAGGGGCTGCAGCTAGGGGCCGAGGGGACGCTGCAAAGAACCTTTAGTAATGCCTACAGTGCACCCCGTGAGGTGCACTGACGGCACTAACGCCCTACGGGGTCTATCAGCAATGATCATGAGAGCATCCCTATAAGCAGTAAGCTCGCCGAATCCTTTTCTATGTTATCTTCCCAAGTAACAAGTTTATCCAATATAACGACAATGGAACCCAACCTCTTTCTCTCACGTTATATCATTGCCATCTGTTGTCTTCATTTCAGTCATATAAACTTTATAATCTTCTATAGCTGTCAGTCTTCCTGTGAAATATCGCTCTTGTATCTATGGGTGTGGCATGAAGCATTTTCTTTCCAGTCTGTGACTTATTCTCCACTAATACTTCTGGACAATAGCTTTCTCGCGATAAGGGGGGTCTTATTGTGCCTTTTCACGTTGTTTTTGTCACTGTTCTTTTGAACAGAGAGACAGACATCCACCACCTCTCTGACCAGGGCGCCCACCACTGACAAGACCATCTATTGTGTCATAATCTACAAATCTGGTTTGGTGATGTTTCTCATCCAGCACTTTTTCCGTCATTTCTTTTTCTCTTTTCCTTCAGATATGAGGCACACAAAAGCACTTGGGTCTCCATCATGCCTTCATGTAACAATAGTCATATTGTTGCAAGAACAAATGCAGATAATTATATTCCTGTGAAAAAATGGAGTGTGTCAGGTAAATTTAAATTACGAGAAACATTCTCTCAGGGGTAGAATTTTCCATTTTAGTTGTGGCCTTCTTTTAAATTCTGTCAATAGTAACTTAATTTCACTAGCGGATCCAGGTGGGGGAAGGCACCTGGGCACGTGCCTCCCCATGAAAAATACTGACAAAATAATAATATTGAAGATTTAGATAATATATAATAACAAAAATGAAAAATATAAAAATGGGGAAAAAATAAAAATCTATTATATATATATATATATATATATATATATATATATATATATATATATATATATATATATATATATATATATATATATATACATGTGTGTGTGTGTGTGTGTGAGAGAGTGTATGTATGTATGTATGTATAATCTGAAAATTGGTTCCCCATGAATTTTTCTGGATCCGCTAGTGCTTGATTCTACAAAAACAATAAAGTAACTATGAGGGGTTACAACTAATATCTATTCTAACACACACTCATTATCTGCATGCACCCAAGGTGAATGCTACATACAGCTACTTACAATAAAGATAAAAGCACGAAGTTCTCTCTGTGAGAAGTTTATCAACAGTAAAAGCACGAAGTTCTCTCTGAGAGAAGTTTATCAACAGAGTTTCCACAATGACGCAACATCTCCCGATAACAGAGGACCGGAAGCTCACACGGAGATAAAGCAAAGGTGGCTTTGGCTGAACACCAGAAATAGCATTACAGTATTACAGGATGACACTGTTACAGAACTAACCCCCAGGGGCAGATGCATTGGGAGCGGGGGGGGGGGGAGACTGGGTGCTGCTTTCCCGGGACCCGTGACAGCAGCTTATTTATTTTAAAGAACTAAAAGCACTTGAACCAGGAAATGTACAGTGAAAGTACAATCTATTGCTGACAGGTACAATATAAACGACGTAACAGAACATTGATCCCAGAGATCAATAAAAGGAAAGTGGGGGAAAAAAATGGATATTGAGAGTAATATGATCTAGCAGTCTCGGTTGGTTGGTTTGTCCGATCCACAGGTCCACACCAAACCTCTCTTGTTCACTTCAGCAGCTTGCTATCACCTACCAGCTGCCTTTGTGTAAGGCAGTAAGTTCTCAACTGGTGGTCCATAGACCATCAGCGGTCCATGATATTTTGGTTAGTGGTCCATGATATTTTGGGTTAGTGGTCCATGATATTTTGGGTTAGTGGTCCATGATATTTTGGGTTAGTGGTCCATGGTATTTTGGATTAGTGGTCCATGATATTTTTGGGTTAGTGGTCCATGATATTTTGGGTTAGTGGTCCATGATATTTTGGGTTAGTGGTCCATGATATTTTGGGTTAGTGGTCCACGGTATTTTGGGTTAGTGGTCCATGATATTTTGGATTAATGGTCCATGACATTTCGGGTGGTCCACTGGAGGTTCACTATGGTCCACTGGCGGTTCACTACATACGGTAATGAACTATTAAAAAAACACAACGACATACTTCAGGTTGTAATTCTTGTGTAAGAAATAAGTTTCAATCTGAAATATTTAATGTCTATGCCTTATTTATAGCTGTTCAAAACAGAAATGGTTCACGATTTTATTTTTTTTTTGGGGGGGGAACTGGTGGTTCATGACCTGAGGCGAATTGAGAACCACAGGACTGTAAGGGACGTGCTGGCTTAATCTACAACAGCCACCAAAGTTCATTACTATATTCTGAAAATGAATTATTCCTCAGGAAATAAAAAGAATATACCTGGAAAGGCACGGGAATAAAAGAGAGAGAGAGAGAGAGAGAGAGAGAGAGAGAGAGAGAGAGAGAGAGAGAGAGAGAGAGAGAGAGAGAGAGAGAGAGAGAGAACAGGCAGGAGGGAGCTTAAACAATTTCGCTTTGCAATGAACATCCTGGAAAGCACCAAGCACAAGAAATGTCAGGAAACGATAAAGAAGAAAAGGAGCGAGCTTCTACAAGTAAGCTTTGCAATGAGGTATCCAGAATTAAAACCGTCAGCAATTAGAGCGTAAAGAAGCTGCCATTGCATGCAATGTAAGAGACGAAAAGAGGCATGATGATAAACTACTCCATTACCCTTTCAAATGTTTTCTAAATGCATAAGGAATTTTGGTCTGTCTTGCACCTACAACATGCAATACTAAAGTCTACAGCATAAATGATCTACTGAATACAACTCTACATTACATAAGAAACAAAAGTTCTACTTGACATATCATTCAAATCAGGTAACCTTTAGTAAAAAAGAACAAGTCATTCCAGGTAATTTAAGGCAAAACTGAAAAAACTGATAAACTGGCAATGCCCTAAAATGTAAGCTGAAATTTCGAACCTCACTGGAACTTAACAATGAACTGCTATGAGAAAAGAAACCTCAAGTGACGAAGGACTTGTTTAAGTCAAATTGTAACAGATGTCGTGACCCACGAGAATATTCTTTTGAAGGCACTTATTGCACACACGCAAGCACAAATGATCTCAGGCGAACTTCACAAGAATAGATCACTGGTAGGCTGATATACAAAATGAGAATTTCTTGAGAGATAACAGCACAATCTTGAAGCGACATAAATAATTGATGAATCTTTAAGAAAACAGTACCATGAATAGCTGATCTAAAGAAATTTATGTGACAAAAATTATGATTGCAAACGTTTTCCAATAGAGCAATGAGTAAAAAGCTTTGATAGAATTAATATAATAACAACACAATATTGAAGCAATACAAATAAAAAAATCGATAGGCTAATCTTTATAAAAAAACATGAACAGCTGATCTCAAAAAACTCACGTGAACAAAATTAAGATCACAAACGCTTCCAACAAGAGCGACCAGTGAAAAGCTATTAGTGATAAAATTAATATAAAGTTACATATGTAATTTTGCAAAAATAAATAAATAAATAGATAAATGAATAAATAACTAAATAAATAAATCAAAGATAAAAGAAATCACTTACCCCATCGATAACAATGGTAGGGATGAAATGGACCCTGGGTTTCAGAGAGGCGGTCTTGACACCATTTTGGTACAGGAGTTCGGCCCCGAGGTCACTTTTGGCGCAGTCTTCCAGGGGCTTCCAGTCTATGCCAATCTTCTCGCTGCACTGCTCCGTCGTTGTCGGGTTTTGGTGCCAATGCGAATGGAAGAGGAGAGAAACAAATGAGAATCATAGTAAATTAAATATTTCCTTTCCTTACGTAGCTGGGTTCTCCTGCAAGATTGTCAAGTATAGCCCATTATGGCAATACCTACATGCACGCATATCAATCAATAATTGCTTTCCTTACGTAGATGGATTCTCCTACGACATTGCCGAGTATAATCCATTATGGCAATGTCTACTTACACACACACACACACACATATATATCAAAACAAAGACAGACAAAATGCTTTTTCAGCGATATAAGATCACGCAGGCACAAAAATATTTGACCCGAATTTCAAAAAACGATACAAGAAATCTGTAGCGTTAATCACACTGAATATCATATCATAACAGTATTTAAAAAATATAACCACACTGAAGAACACAATAAAGTTATACGCACGTATGCACGCGCATACGTATACATAACGAATATAAGAAGTTACTGTGATCAGATCTTGAAATAAGACTCGATAGCTCAGGGTCTGCAATCATTCCTTTCACCTCTTCCTGCGAGAGCTTCTTGAGTTGATGTGCCACGGGACCGTTGTGGTATTGGATGAATATATAACGAGAGAGGCGTATTCATAGCATCAAGATCCATATCACCAACAACTTGTTTCTGTCTTAAAAACTTTTGTTAACTCTACGACAAAGCACAGGGCATGAATCAGGATCCGATGATGCGAGCATACAATAATATGATAATTAAATTTCTATGCAATCGTGTATCCATTTTTCTTTTTAATAAGATGTGAGCATACATTAGTACGATAATCAACTTTCTATTCTTCTTTTAACGGGCTTGCAATCGGAAATCCATTTTTCTTTTAATAATATGTGAGCATACATCAATATGATAATTAATTTTCTATGCAATCGTAAATCAATTTTTCTCTTAATAATAAGATGTGAGCATCATTAATATGATAATTAACTTTCTATGCAATCGTATATCCATTTTTCTTTTAATAATAAGATGCGAGCATACATTAATATGATAATTAACTTTCTAAGCAATCGAAAATCCATCCTTTTGATAATAAGATGCAAGCATACATTAATACAATTAATCTTCTAAGCAATCGCAAATCCATTTTTCTTTTAATAATGAGCGTGACCATAAGAAATGCAACTGGTTTTATACAGCATAACTACATTACTAGGGACAGTCATCATGACCACCATTAAATAAACGAACAAAATATATATATATATATATATATATATATATATATATATATATATATATATATATATATATATATATATATATATATATATATAGTTATATAAGAAAGTGAATATTCCAGTCAAATCTGAAAGTGAATATGAGAGAGAGAGAGAGAGAGAGAGAGAGAGAGAGAGAGAGAGAGAGAGAGAGAGAGAGAGAAAGCACTTCACACGTCACGCCGTAATTCCCGGCTCTTCATTCGAGTGTAATAATAAGATTAAGGCTCTCTGGAGTGAAAAATGAGTGCAAGTCAGCATCACAGACACCGGAGCATATTCTCAAGAGTCGCGTTCCGCTTTAAAAGCCGAGGAGTGACGATGATAAATCTGGAAGCAAAGGAGAGCAAAAGTAAAGAAAAAAAAAGAAAAGTTTCACGCGGGGGAAGAAGCGTAACGTGTAATGACGGGAATGGAATATTAATGCAGACTTTCTTTTTTTTTTTTTTTTCGTTGTGTCTGTATTAATGTCTGTGTCTCTCGCCCTTTTCTTTTTTAGGGAGAACAGACAAAAATGAACTTAAATTTACAGAAATCTATGAGAGAAAATATATAGAAATCCTATAAAGCTGGAAATTTGAAATGAATCGAAATTATAGAAGAGTTGACAAATAATCTGTAGGAGCATTCTACGTCATACAAATACATATATAGAAGCTATTTAGAAACCACGAGTCTAAATAGAATATAGACTTTAGGCCGAAGGCCAACCACTGGGACCTATGAGGTCATTCAGCGCTGAAACGGAAATTGTGAGCAAAAAGGCTTGAAAGGTGTAACAGGAGGAAAACCTCGCAGTTGCACTATGAAACAAGTGTTAGGAAAGGGTGGATAGCAAGGTGGAAAAGAGAGAATATGAAAGGAATCACAGTAAAAGGAACGAAAGGGGTTGCAGCTACTGGCCGAAGGGACGCCGCATAGAACCTTAAGTAATGCCTATACAGTGGACGAGTCTAGAGAAATAATAAGAGGAAAATACATTTTGATATTTTCCTGTTCCTTTTCGCCACGAATATTTTAGGCCAAAAATTCTAGAAGATAAAATTACAATGATACTGAAAGCAACTCTATACATTGCGATATATAAAAAGGTATAAAAAGAAAATGACTTCAACTTCCTGCCCCTGTCATTTCCGCTACCTCCCCGGTAAAAACCCCGTATCGTTTTTGCTTCTTATTACGATACCACGATCTTACACCGTCGTCTTGAGTCGGACCAGTGGTTCTTAACCTTTTTCAATGTGTGGACCCCTTTCAAATCAGCAGTCAGTTCTCGCGCCCCCTGAATTGATGAAATTACAAAAAAGCTAAAATATGCAGTTGATATGATGTGTATTAATAACAAAACCATATTTTTTTAATCATTAGGAAATCAGTTGTAGGTTTATTTATAGCTCAGAGCACTGCTGTGGCCCCCCCAAAAAATTAATAATTATTATTATTATTTTTATAATTTAATTTGTTTTTATTTTTTGCAGAAAAAAATAACATGCGTATATAAAAACATATTTTGCTTTAATTATTCGTAGGCATCCTCAGTGGTCTTCAAACTTTTTAAGCCTTAGGAGCCAGATTTAGTATATAAATTATGTTCATAATAAAACATACGATACCAGGGTGGGAGCACATTTTCCTGGCTAAGAACCACTCTAGACCGTGATGACTTTCGAGTCCCCCTGTCACTGTCATGCCACAGCTATACAATTATTTCACGAGATTATTCCAGAGTAAAAACAAAAAACAGGAAATTCACGAAATATTATGCCTGGACTTACGAAATCTTGATAGGGATGATGACAGGTGGGTAAGAAGCAAGAAAAATATGAATCTTAGCTCTTTTTTCCCAAAATTATTCCTGGCACAGAATCTGCTCAATATTAAATGGATCTGCTATAAAGAGAGAGAGGGAGAGGAAAATGCAAATTTTAGGTGGTTGATTAATTCTGTTCCTCAAAATTATTCCCATTAATTTTTCCTAACAACTAGCAGTGAAAGCAGAATGAGTCAGCAAAATGAATTAGAGTTTTGACACTGAGAGTTTCAGATTTTATTTCTTTTGTTTTTATTTTATTCTCTTATTTTTATATAGTTAATTTATTTTTATTATAAGAGTTAAAT